>NC_022022.1:43283881-43295006 GCF_000317375.1 Microtus ochrogaster | reverse complement strand
GGCGGATCTCTGTGAGTTCGAGGCCAGCCTGGTCTACAAGAGCTAGTTCCAGGACAGGAACCAAAAGCTACGGAGAAACCCTGTCTCGAAAAATCTAAATAAATAAATAAATAAATAAATAAATAAATAAATAAATAAAATAGAATATGTAGTCCACAGAAAAAGACCCTCATTCAATCCCAGGTCCTTATAGCAATGGTTGAAATTAGGACCTTGATAAATCCTAATATATCATGATTGTTGTATGATTTTTTTTTAAAAAAAAAGTAGCCACTCAGTTCTCTCTACTATAAAATGCTTACTATGTTGATGTTGGCCAGGAAGATGTCCTAACTCAGTCCTCTGGTCTGAGAAGAACATTCCTTTGCTAATGCCCGTGTGTGCCTAAAACAGTTGTATTTTAAACACAAGAATCGAGTCTCTCAGAACTTGACAATGTTTTCTGCGGGTAACAGTGAACTGGTCACAGACAGACTGTCAAGCAAGCTTTTCAGAGCTGGAACAGCGAACACAAAGGACCTGGGGATTTGCAGTGAGGGTGCAGAACAAGACTTGGATCAGGGAGAGGGTGTCAGCTGTATTACACAGAGCCTGGTGAGAAGCGGTGCCTGGGCAGTTCCCGGCAGTTTATTTGTGTGTTGTTCTTGCTGACATGGGGTTTCTTTTTGTCAGTCAGACTTTTTCTTTCTTGACACACTCTTCAGCTGTCAAACTACTCTGCAGTCAGGCGGGTTTTGTCTTGCCATGTTTCTATTTAATCACTGTAGGAAGAGTGGCCTTTTCCCTTGTAAAATATTCCTAGTCTCAAATAAACTCACCTCACCTCTTCTGAAAATTCTTGTGTTCTTTCCCACCATCCTCCCTCATCTTCTGGTTTCCTGTGACTCAATATTTACAGGTGACATGCCTCCTGGATGTCTTCTGTGTTCTCCTTCCTCCCTAAGTTTACTCTCATTTGCTTCTCTTCCTATATGAGCAGAACAGCAAACATGGGGTGTTTGAAATGAGAATAAAAAACTCTTTTTCCGTTCTACAGCTGATCCCATTTCCTACTAGGTTCTTGTCTGTGGGTCCATGACTAGTCTGAGCACCCTTCTGTACCTTTGCTCTCTGAACCCATGGAAATACCACAACACAGCTTCTCCCAGAAGACAGAGATGAATTGATGGACAGTTTATCCCTCAACACACAGGAGTCAATGTGGTTCTAGTTAACAGGATCATTTTTCTACTAGGGCTAGATTCATGTGTCACTGTGGAGCTGGCCTTGAGCTCATGCTTGCCATGTTCATGGTCTATGCCTGCTTCTGGATTCCTGCACATGTGAGTGGTAGCTACCACCCACAGCCATGCCAACACCCACTTAATGGACTGTGATCTTTCAAAGCAGGAGCCAGAGATCTCCCCTCCCCAGAGTGACTCTTCGTTAGCTGTCTGATCACAGAACTGAGGAAAGTAACCAAATATCTTCAGGAACTGGTGTCTTTTGTGGAGGGAGACATTCTTCATGGGACACATTTTCTGTAATCTTCTTAGATTTCTGTTCTCTTCCCTCAGGCATTTGATGTAGAGGGCAGAAGCGAGAAATGAATAGTTTACAACCCCTTCCTATGATATAAATTGCATTTTTCTTTAATTTCTCTTCTTTATAGATACTCAGAGGGTTTTTTTTCTCTTCTTGTAAGACTGTGTGTGGAAGGGGATTCTTTAGAATGCATTAGCAGTATGAATTATTCATTTCTCAGAATTAAACAATTTAATAACTGAATTTTAATCAACTTCTTAATGTTCTATTTTAAGATTATTGAAGGCCACAGCAACCAGAGGAAATAATAAACCATTCAGTCAACTAAGAAACCGATTCTGTCCTTATTCTATGAGGGCAGAAACCACTCCAGCCTGCAGTTCCATCCCTGATATTTTGTGTTTGCAGTTTTGGGTAAAGCTGAGGTCAGACGGAAAATGATCCCATGAGGAGCTCAAAGGAGTCCATTTATCACCAATATTACTGGTGTCGTTTTTCAGACTGATAACAAGAAAGAATCTTAGATATGTGAAATCCAGACCAACCTCATTTTGAAACTGATACTGGTCTTTCATTAAAAATATTGTGTTATTTAGAACAATGAGTAGAATTTTTTTATAACACTTTTGTTCATTCTTAGGCATTCCAGGTCTTACCACCCACCGCAATCCTCAGAGATTCCTGCTTTCCTTAGTGTCCTTTTAACTGAGCGTCCTGATCCTCTGCTCTTCAAAGCTTTTCACCTCCTCTTCCACAATGTTCCCCAAAGCTTAAGTACAGGGGTTTTGTTGTAAATGTATTAATTAGGGCCATACTTTTAACCTGTGGAAAAGAAAGTGACCTCATCAAATATTTAACTGAATCACTGCACTGATTTTGAAATGCCCAAGCAAAGGATTCCACAGCACCGTGCATGTTTTTCTAAACGGTGTACTTTAGTACTACACGCATTTTTCATGTTCTGTCTCGTTCTCAAGCCCAATCTCTTCTTCCTTGGCCAAACAAATGTAAGGCAAAGTCTACCCTATCTGACTGCTAAGTTGACCAACTGCTAAAAAGGAGATGTATATGGATTTCTTGTCAAGTAAGAAATAATATCCTAGACTAGCGTCCAGTTGAGTTAATTGGTGGCTTCTAGTATAAGAAAACCTTTACAAATCAGCTCTGCTTCCTGTCTGTATCCTGACACAGAGCATGCTCAGTGAGAGTGTGGCCACCATGTTTCTTGTTCCCCTGAGATAACTCCTGCTTTGGATGTTTTTTATTGACTTCTAACTCAGTGCAAACCACTAAGCTAAACTCTTCAGGGGTGGTCATGTACTGCAGCAGTTTGGGGAAGTGGGTAGCTCTTATTTTATAGCTGAAGAAACTGAGCTTTAGAAGCATTTAATTTAATGAGTGTTAGGGCCACATACGTGTGCATGTGGAGGCTTGTCACTCACTTCACCACTGTCTATAAGTTTAATATTGTAGAAAGCTGAAGATGAATGCGGACCAGAGGTTAAATATAATGCTAAAGTCCTCTCATCACGAAGCTAAAGATTCAACTCTATCTTGATCTGATTTTTGTCACCATTGTGATGATATGAATTCTTTACACCCTTTACCCATCAGCAATAACATGCTTAGTTCTTGGCTACCCTTGAAGTTAAATTTGTTTATAAACCAAAAACGCATTTTCTTTTGAGGTTTTCTGATCTGTTTCTTTCCTCTGTGGATCAAGAGATACCAAAATATTGTTGGTTATTTGTGCACTGAGATTCTACTGTCTTCAGAGAAAATATTTTCAATTATTATTCTCCTTGTCTGTGATGGTAATATGGAGAAGGGCTATGGTACTGCTACGTGTTAAACTACAGTCCTAACTGCCCAAACTTTTGGCTAGAATTCCACAACTGTGTGCAAGCATGCATACACACACACACACACACACACACACACACACACGTGCGCGCATGTGCGGGGGGAAGGGGACTGAACATGTCTTCTATGCAGTGATTTCTGAAAACTTTGTTTTCAAAGACTGCCTTATTTTAATTCATTAATTCTAAAATCCAAGTCAAAGGCATCACTGCTCTCCTGCCTACATAGCTTCTGTCAGGATGATACTTCCTGTTCTTTGGTGAACCTACACTCCCCATTCCTCCTTGGGCATGCTTCCTTATTGCACTTATTTAAGACTCTGCCTTTACCACTGCTCATCATTCTGAGGTATGTTGAGAGTTGGCAGCATTTGAGCACTGAGTCTCCCAAGTTACATTTCACCTACCTTGGCTTAGGAAATCTACTGAAGTGATGATTTGGCATGCATGTGTTTCTGATGGCAAGGCTATAAGTAGCCGGATCACCAACTGAGGATGGCAAAAGACAAGGAGGCCTTTGGGCTGTTGTCACGTCACTAGGCAAATGAGTCTGATTAAGCTTTTGGGTGCCAAGTAGAGCATTTCTTCTTTCTGCACCTGCACAGCCTGGAGTTTTGATGAAGAACCTTTCATTATCGTCTTTTTGAAGTGACTGGCTCCACAACACAAGGAATTAACCCCAGAGAGACAATGAAAAGGAAAGACTCCTCTTTGTGGAACATCTAATCATACAAGTGTTGAGCAGCCCCTGGTTGACTTTCGTGCTGGCTTTCCCAGCATCTGCTCTTAGTGCGTACCTAAAATCTGTCTGATGATATTGTTCTGAAATCGGTTGTTTTTCTCTGTGCTTCTGCTCCAGCTTACGGGCACGTAAGACTTGGTAAAGAGCATTGTGCTCAAATGTGCCCAATGTAGTCACAAGGAACGCCATTGTACTCATAACATTTGAGGGCTCAAGCACTGGCTTTCTTTGCCACTTTAGTGTCTTAGAAATGTTACATTTGAATGGGTCCAAAGAGTTTCTGTGAAAAGAAGAATGGTTTTCAAACACAAGCTCTTGACAATACGTGTGTCCCCTCTTTAGACACTGTATTCATGGCTGGCACAGAAAGAAACTCACAGAACGGTCACCCCGTTTAATCATTTTCCAGAGCAGAGACTAATCCGTTTTCTTAAACTTAGAACATTTTTCTATAGAATTGCTATTTTGCGCAAGTTGGCCCAACATATTTATGATTTCAGCTGTTACAGGTTCAGTTGGAAATTTAATTGGGCATAAGGTTTATTGAGCAAGTGGGTAACCCTACCCTCTCAACGCAAATAGTTGCAACTTCTTCTTTACTCAAAGTCACTAAATTACTTTGGCTCCTAAGCACGTCAAAGCCTGTGGAAGGCAATTCTACTACAAGTTATGGTTCCAGTACCCATGGCACGGTATAGGTCCAACAGAGCAGAATATGTCTTAAGAAATAAGAAGCCCACAAGTAGCCCATACAAGTCCTTCTGGAATGCTATGACCATCATACTTGTGTTGCCAGTGTGACCCCTGAGAAACACTGTGGGGATGCAATCTTTGCTTCCCCAGAAATTTCTGGGGTCTAAACAAACTCCTGGGGTTGGAAGCACTGTGAACCTGGATTTCTCTAGATCATCTAGCTGCTACCGGCCAACTAGTTAGGTCCTCCTGTGGCCAATGATCTATTTAACTGTCTTTCACAAATCCTACCTTCTCTAAGACCCATGGCTTTCTTGTCATTCTGAGGGGTTTCAGGGCAGCTCCCAACAAGTCTGCCTGTTCTGTTCCTTTCCCTTGGCTCTCTGTTCCAGCCATCAGCCCATGGCTGCATGGGTCTAAGCAAATGCCACTCTTCTGCTCAAACGTCTGCCAAGGCTCATCTCCACAGTACAGCATCCAAAGCCGCTATGCTGGTCTATCACATGCTTCAGGACACAGATCACAGAAGCATGCACACCATGTCCTCTCAAATGTCCCCTGGAAGTCATTGACCATCCTCTGGGCTTTGACCTGTTTCACTTACGTGTAGACCCCACTCATGGCTACTTTTCCCAAAGTTTGGTTCTCCACTCAACTCCTCCCACACAAGTAATGAGCTCGGCCATTGATCCTTATAAAAGAGCTTCCTTCAAACTGCTTTTATGTGCATTGGAGTTTGTGTCCAGCTGTACAAAGGGACTTTTATCATTCAGTTTTTTATATTTATTATATATTTATTTTATATATTTATTATATGTTTTAAGAAGTTAATTTAATTTAATAATTATGGGAAAATGAATACTTAGGTGAATCATGTTCCCCACAAAGTGTTTGCAAAAGATGCACAATAGCACTAAAATATAATATGAATTTTCATTTTTCTAAGAAAAATCAATAGAGGCTTTAGCTAACTTTATAGCTGTAGGCATGAAACAAAATGCCCATGAGAAGCTCTCTGCACATGTAGAACCCCACAGCCCTCAGTTCTGATTCTCTCAACCACACGATAAGTACTTGGGACATTTTCTAATGTATATTTCTATTCATTATTGATGCATTTTCGTGCCATGGTGAGTGTCTTTGCAGAGATGTCTACATGATCCCACATAAAGTACTGTCTCTTTAACGTTGACTGTCAAGCACCCAGTGCCCAGCCATCTGCACACTGGACTGTATAAAAGCCTTTCAATGGTGAATTAGGTTCTCATTTTGGTTCATTACGCCTGGGTTTTCAGGCAATGTTTGGGATTTCATGCATTTGTTTGTAATGAGTCATGGCCCCCTCGACAAATGGGAGACTAATTTCCCTAACCCTACCATCAGCAGAAGCTTCTGATCGCTTCTGAATATGGTGATTTTGTCTTCAACGATAGTTGGAAATCATAAGAGACTATAGCCTGTTATCATGATGACAAGAGGCTCAGAAAAGCAGCTCGGCAAGATGCCTTACCTCCACCTCTCTCAAGCAGGCAGGCACAGAGCTACTGATGCTGTGGGAGGGGCCTCGTTTGTCTTCAGCTGCGTTCTCCATCTCTACTCAAAATAAAAGTAATGAGGCCAGCCTGGACTACAAGAGCTAGTTCCAGGACAGGAACCAAAAGCTACAGAGAAACCCTGTCTCGAAAATCCAAAAAAAAAAAAAAAAAAAAATTAAATAAATAAATAAAAGTAATGGATTATTTAATTGTTCCTTATATTGTGTGCCTGCCTCTACATGTACATTCATATCTTTAATTACATGCACACATATATTATTTCATATTATTTTCTCATTCAAACATTTCTGATAAACATTCTTTCATTATTTTCACTGTTATTAAAGCAATTAAAATTATTACCTTACATTATTTCCTTAGAGTATAACTTAAACTTTATTATTGAGAATAAAATTACTGCAGATAATAGAGGTGTTATTCTTTCAAAATGAAGTACCAGAAACGGAAAATGGTGAATTTAGCATATATTTTTAAAGGATAGACAATATTCTCTTGTAAGAGTGCTTACCGTTTCCATAGTCACAAGATTCTGGAATCAAACATTAAAGTCTCCAGATTTTATTGCTTTCTACAGAAACCTCAAATGTATCACTAGTACACACTTACCCAGGACATACTTTTAAGTTACCTGTACATCTAGTTTCCAGTTGTAGGGACTCCTCTGTGTGGTGCCATTTAGAATCTGTTATATCCAAACCTTGCTCTAAGTGCAATACTCATGAAAAGATATTTTCATTCAACTCTTAAGATCCCCCCTAAGCCTCTTCTTCCTTACTATTTTCATCATACTGCATGGATATCCCCTTCTGCCTGACTTTTTCATCATATTGCATGGACATCCTCTTCTTCCTGACCATTCCCATCACACTGCATGAATATCCTCATCTTCCTGACTGTTCCCATCATACCACATGGATATCCCCTTCTGCTTGACTTTTCCATCATACCGTGTGGACATCATCTTCTTCCTGACCATTCCCATCACACCAAGAAGCTATCCTGGAAAATCTTCCAGTGTTCTAAGCCAATCACCCCTGCCTCCTGGTGTCTTCACGTCTTATTTTCTTCTGTCAAGAAGTTCTGTTGGCCCCAACTTCTCAGTGGAACCCAGCAAATGTGCACAAAACCTATTTCCCCATCCTTGTGTGTCAGCACAGAGTGCCCCCCCTCGCAGCCGTCCCCAGAGCTTCCCTTCTCATATCTTCTGACCTCAGACAGGCCCTTCCTCAGCACAGCATCCCATGACCCTTGTGAGGCACAAATCTGGTGATATCCCTGTGATACAGTGTGCCATTTCTTTAGATCCCCGTAGGGTCTTTCCTGGCCTCCATCCTGCACTCATTTTGACCCTATCCCCTCTCTGTTTCACCAAGATGAGAATTACTGTGGCTTCAGGGTCTCATGGCTTAGCTATTCTCTTTACCTGGGAGGCTTTCTTCAGATAGCCACAAAGCTAGCACACACACACCCATCTACTGTTTCAAGATCCTTCCTTCTCGGGGAGGACTTGCAGTTTCTGCAATCACATACACCAGAAAGAACACATGAGATGCCTAGATGAAACTGCTGCCTTCCTTGATATCTTTCTGGTGATGCTGCTGTGAACTCAGGGCCCACAAAATGCTAGCGTGTGTGCTACCAATGCATGACACACACCACAGTCCATTTGCTACCCCCTAATGCTGTGCATTTTATCTAAGCTGTTTAGCTATGACATTTGCTATTTGTGGTCTCTTTCTGACTCACCCACCCTATCTATGACTCATGCTTAGTTGTGTGAAGAATTTGACTTTGTTGCTCTTTGAGAACTGTCTGCCACATGTTGAAGGCTCAATACCCATTTGGCTACTAAAGTCTGTGGTTTGAGAAATTCCAATAAATCACTCAGTGCAAAGAAAGTTGCTTTAGCTGAAGCCACAGGGAGGAGTAGGGAGGACACAGCATCCAGAACAGACTCCAGAGCTTTGGAAATGGAGAGTATAGGGAGACACAAGACAACATCACAGAGTCACTCATCACGAAAGTCACCACGGTTGACTTCAAACTGTGCATCGGAGTAGCTGTTTCACCCTCATTCAATGTTTAATGTCTCTGCACTTAGGTTTTCATGTAGGTAAAATGGAAATAATGTCACCCAAGCTCAGAGCGTTATGTGAGGAAATCAAGAACCTGAAGCAGCCGGCAAGTGCCAGCTGCCTGTGATGGTTCAATAAAGGAGGATTAGATGGAGTGCAGTTTGACCGGGATACAGATGAGGTGGTCGACTCACTGTGCTATTTTTCCAATAGAAACCCAGCCAAAATGTATTGCATTTACTCTGTACTCCCCGAAGAACATTCATCTATTGTCCAGCTTAAAAAAATGGAGCCGAAAATGACTGGTCTGGTGTTTGAAGCATAAAACACAGGGGCTTGTATGCACTGGACTGCCAGGCATGAGATTGTTTTGAATATAAAAGACATTGAATCACGCGCATGCGTGTGCGTGTCCCTGTGCGTGCGTGCGTGTGTGTCTGTCTGTCTGTGTGTGTCTGTGTGTCTGTGCCATCTCTGCCGAAGATTACTTCTCTTTACCCACCAAGGTGTTTTTGTTTCTTTTTCAGTTGCGCCTACGATTCAGGAAATTAAGTCTGGCACGGTGACCCCCGGACGCAGTGGATTGATAAGATGCGAGGGTGCAGGTGTGCCGCCACCAGCCTTCGAATGGTACAAAGGAGAGAAGAAGTAAGGGCCTTGTGAGCATCACTGTGTTTCAAGCACTTTGTGCTAATGTTTGTGTGCCAATGCTAACTCTCAGCAATTTCTGCAACTTGCTTGACTGAACCTCAGCATCCCCTATGGGCAAGCAGGATGGAGGGTCCTCGCGGGGGCTGAGGAGCTAATAGCTTTCCAGGAGAAACGTCCACATTGCCTCTTGTGGTCTCAGAGATGCTTGCAGATGTCCCACTGCTGATACCTCTCCCTGCTCTGTCTCTCTCTTCCTAGAAACCATGTTTACTTGAGAGGCAATATGCCTCTCAAGGGCCTGGGCATGGATTACACAAGGACACTTCAAACGCAATAGGGGTTGCAGTCTGTACTCTGCTTCCTTAATAAGTCTTATTCCTGCCTTACTTCACCACGTAAAAGTTTAATGTTTTGTTTTATAGGCTTGTGTGTTAATAATCTCTCGTTGTCAGGCCTGTAGAGGAGAAGTCGTGCATGCAAACAGAGAGCTAAGCAAGGGGTTTAACACCACTCTTTAACTTCTGCTTGGTATGGCTGTGCCCTAGGGATGTCCCAGAAATCTTGGCAAGAGCTATTGAGCAAGGAAAGATATGAGCCAAGAGATTTCACTTTATTTCCCAGTAGTAGATTCACTCAAAACTCTTCAGTAGCTCGTACCAAGCCAGAAGTGAAGACTGCGGTGGGTTAACTGAAGGCTGCAATACGGAATGGAGTGTGTATTATCTCTATAGATTTGTATTTTCCTCCAAATCTAAAGAATATAACCAAGAAAAATGGTAAGTGAAACTTTGTGAAGCTGCCATTTTTAAGTCTAAATATTAAACTAAATACTCTCTGCCATTCTATTGAAGCACTGTGTGTAGGATTTACACACAGAGATCACAATCATAACTACTCAGCTGACATCTGTAAAGGAAATCCATGAAACCACACAAGAACTTGCATATGGTCACAATGAATGAGCATGAATGTGGTGCAAACAGTTGTCTGGGCTTTATTGTATTTGCACGTGAACACTGAATGCATGTTCATGTGTGGTTAGTGTGCTTACCCCTAGATGTACATGTAGAGGTCAAATATCCATACCCAGGTTCATTCCCTTTCCACAGAAGAGGCAGTGACATCTCTCCACCTTGTCTCTGGGACATAGCCTCTCACCTAACCAGAATTCGCCATATTGGCTGGGCTGGTAGGCGCCTCCCACCCCTGTCTTCCCAATTCCGAGATTATAAGCATTTCCCACCACCCTGGCTTTTCCTGGGGGAGTGAACATGGACCATAATGACCAGCAAGAGCTGTACCCCTTAGCTGTTTCCTTATCTTCTGCTTTTGAAATCAGAATCAGAAGCTGATAGGCTGAAGGCAGCCTCCCATCCCAACAGAAGGTTTATCTCAATCATGAAGGCTGTCCCAGCATGCTTCACTCTAAGCAACCATGTTTTTGCCTCAATGTTTGGAAATGTTTTATATACACGTCTTGTAATAGGGAGAGTTTCAGTTTCTCAATCATTTCTCTAATTAATTTATGCTATCCACAATTCTAAATCTTCCTCTCAATGACTTTCTAGGAGCCTCCATGGCTTAAACATGGTTAAACAAGGTTAGATACACCTGTGTGCAGTTCCCCTCGTTCCGCTCTCTCAGCTTGTGCATCCTCCAAGATAGCCTGTGTATGGTTCTGGAAACCCAGGTTGGAAGGTTCATTTGTGGTGATCTGTTTGACTGTTATCGTGGAGAGTGCTGCTCTGCTTTCTGAAAGTCACAAAGCCCTCTGCTCAGATACAATCTCATTTGGTTGCCCAAGAAATATCCATGAGCATGAGGCAATCTTGTCATTGTCTGTAGTAAATGGAGCCTCAATTCTTCCTTCCATTAAGACATCTCTGCCAGAGCCCTGAGCCTCCTGTTCTCCATAAAAGGTAGTTTAACGCTGATTAAGATTGTCTTTTTTTTTTATTCTTAATTTTTTTTTATTAAGAAAGAAAAAAAAATTTTCCGCCTCCTCCCAGCCTCCCACTCCTC
>NC_022022.1:43271705-43283051 GCF_000317375.1 Microtus ochrogaster | reverse complement strand
TCACCATAGAACCTTCATCTGGCGATGGACCCACACTGGAACACTGGACTGAGCTCCCAAAGTCCCAATGAGGAACAGAAGGAGGGAGAAGATGATTAAGATTGTCTTAACCTGTCTTTCAAACTCAGATTTGGATCTGTGGCTGTTAGCTCCTAAAAGCTAACAGTAAGAATCACTTGTCCTCCAAATATGGGGTCCTGTCCATGCTCCCCTCATTTCCAATTGCCTCTAATGCTCTGGAGTCATGCCCCCTCCCAAATCCTTTAACATAGCCAAAAGGCTCCCGTGATCCTGGGGGACCTTTGGAGCCTGTGAAAAGGCAGCAATGGGATGTAGTCAATGTAGGCAGGAAGCTTCAGTCCCACCAACGTTTCCAAAACTCACACACCTGTAGAAAATGTCACAATCAGATGCACATACAAAAGGTAGAAACACAGTCGGTTCAGAAAGTAATGCACACCTACCACTATTTGAGCTATAGCTGAAGAAATACCCAAACTCCCAACCAGTGGTACAATAAGGTCCTCTCAAATGACCAAGGCAGTTTCTCTGTGGAACTCAGGAGAGTCAAGGATCTGCTTACAGTACCTGTCTGCACATAGGTGATCTGCCCTGACAGCCTGGGCTGTTCAGATGTTCACCTCCTCAGAGTGAAGCTCACCCTTTGCTGTACGGAGGGGGCACTCTGAGCTGCCGATAGACGCTGGCTCCTAAGAGAGAGTGCCGACAGGTGTCCATGCTCTTCCTTCTGTGTGCAGAAAACAAAGCATTTCCTAATTGTCTGCACAAGTTGGGGCAGTTGGTAGCAGAGCCTGGGTCTCATAAATCTTCAGGTAGGGTCCATGGGTCAACCCTGTTACTCTGACACTCAGGATGGCTCCACAGTCTATCAGAAATAGTTTGGAAAGACAAAACACCAAGAAAAATACCATTTCAAGTTGATTACTGGTTCGCAGAACAAAAGATGGCTCAAAAAAACGCTCACTAATAACTCCCAATGACTGTAGTGAATGCCCAGACACAAAATAGGATTAGGTATATATTCCATAGGGACAGATATATCAGGTTTCAGAGTTTCTTTTGAGCTCCAAGGATCCTCTCCAGGAGGACGTTTCTGTCAGAGACTCCACCAGCATGGAATAGTTCTTGCAAGCTCTTTGGTTCTCAGAAATCTTTCATCTGTGACCCTTCTATAAACATTCAGAAATAATCTACACAAGATTTTACTTGTAATTAAGAAAATGTTTACAAATGTCCATGTCTCTTACACCAAGGCTGTCAAAGATAAATTTTCATTCAGATATACATACACACACATACATGCATATATAGACACATGTATATATACACACATGCACACACAATATGCACATGCATACACATATACACCCACAGAGACATGCACATATGCACTAACACATAGATGCTTACATGCAAGACATATACATACACATGCATACACAGACACTCACAATCACACACACATATACACATATGCACTCACATGTACATACATGCACAACCACACACAAATGCTCACACACTCAAACACATACACACATAGACACACATGAACATACACATATATAGATACATACACACAGATACATTACACACAGACACAGATACACACATGCAGACATGCACAATCACACACATGCACATACACATTCACATGGCCAGGGAGATGATGCTGGTGGCAGTTCCTGGCAATGACTTACATAGATCTAATCTACATGGGAAGTAGAAAAAGACAACATCTCCTGAGTAAATTTGGAGCATGAGGACCTTGGAGAGGGTTGGAGGGGAAAGAGGAGAGGCAGGGAGGGGAGCAGAGAAAAGTGTAGAACTCAACAAAAATCAATAAAAAAGAAAACAGTTCAAGCAGAATGAAGAGATTCAGTCATTGCCGAGGTTGTCAAGGGTATAGGACCCACTGTTATTTGCGAGAGGTGGCCCTGCACTGTAGCCTTTGTTTATTCCATGTGGGGCTTCAAGGTCCCCCCCAAAGTAAATCAAACTGTCCCTCATAAGGCAGCCCAAAAGTCTCTGATCTAAATTTATTAATTTCATTAAAATTGATAGAGTAAACAAGGCATACATTTTAAATAGCTTAATAAAGTCTAAAATCATTAAAGTAGCTTAATGTATTATAATAATATTAATTTATTCAGATGCACAACTAAAGATAGATATCCCTTAGGGCTCAGACAGTGATGCATAATAGTCTCCAGAATGCTCCCAGGAATAAACGCTACCTTACTCTTCTCCAGCCTCAAGTGTCAAGCCTCACAGTAAAGTAAAAGGTGGCTGCAGCAGCAGGCCATGGAACTCCCTTCCCCACTGGTTTCTTGCCGCTCTCACTCCTCCTTTTCACTTTTGGTTTCTTTTGCCTGGCCTGGGGATCCCCCAAAAAGCCTGGATGAGATTGATAAGGGGCACATGACTGATACTGAGTTTGGCATGTCCTGAAGTCACAACGCTGTGATATTTTCCATCACTTACCTGGCTTTAAAAATAAATATTTAAAAACAGTTTCCTGTATATTCAATATTGAATATGTGGCTGTGGTCTGAGAAGCAGTGTGTCCTTCCTAAGGAACAGACCCTGTCACTGAACAGTGGTTTCCCATGTCCTACTCTGGTCTCTACATTTGAGGTACACCTTTGAGTACACATCGCCATTTAAAAACAACTCTTACACCCGTGGTTGGCTACTGGGCTAGTTTCTCCCATTTCACAGATGAAAGCATAGAGATTTATAAGGATGTAATAGCCTAATTTATGTAGCCAAGCCTGTGACAATCACTGTGTGCCATGCTTTAACTGGCCAACACTATTCTACAACGTGCTTAGGGTAGAATAAACAACAAAGGCATTGAGAAATGTTTTCACTAAACAGTTCCACACTCACAGGCAAGATGGACAGGAATCCAAAGTATGCAGAAAAATGCCTGAAGATGTGCAGCTACATCCACATGAGGAGACGTGACTGACGTTCAGCTGCTAACACAGCCAGGTCGGGTTTGAGCTCAGCAGCACCACAACTCTACAGAACCTGAACTCTGGAGACAGTTTAATAACTAAAGAAGTCACATTTTTGGTCCATGACTGATTTGCTGCCATTCTGGACCACGTTGCACGAGGAGACATTATCCCCTCCCCAATTATACAGATTAAACCACAAGCAGTCACTCCTGTCAGAGGGGTGCATGTTAGGGCACGGCTCCAGAGGGAGGAAGAGAGCATTTGTAGCTCCTCATCTCAAGCTATGTGCAACCTGAGAGACTGACTCCAGGGGAGGCCAGCGGCAGCTGTGTGCATAGCCTCACTCACGGCAGAACTAAGTCCCAGAGTTTGTCACGAGGCCCAGAAAGATATCCAGGAAGCCCCCAGAATCAAAGCCCTGTGCATTGACTTTCTACCCCGCTAGACTCTCCACCTGGAGAGAGCCCAGCTTTCCTGGCGTGGCTGCAGCATGTCAGCTCACTCTTTCACTCTGCTGTTTTGTTCCATGGCCCAACTCAGCTTTCCTTCGGCATCTGTTTCCTGGACTCAAACACAACACCCAGTTTCTGCTTGAAGAGGTCAGCACTAACTGTTGTGATGGGTGTACATCTACAGTCAGAGGAGAGCCTGATTTAAACATTGGTAGAAGATGAATTAGCTTCATCCTTCTAAACTTCTGCTTCCTCTTCTCGGAACTAGGACTAATAAATAGCACCTATCTCCTACGGTTGCCAAGAACATCCGTTCATATTCTCAGCAAATTTTCACTGAATGAATATCTTGACACCACACGTTCATGTACAAATACTGGAGATTTTCGGTTATGTATTGAGAGCAATTACCACATCCACATATATGTGAAGCATTCCCATGCATGGTAAGAATAGATATACAGTCATGACCCTGGGCCAATGGCATTTATTGTTAATTCTGGCCTGGAAAGAAAGAGCAGGCAATAGTCCCCAAAGCGGAGTGAGGCCCGAGACCGAGTAAGGCACAATGCCACTGCCCTATTTATGTTTGCAATCTTAGCCGTTGATGCTGACACTGCTGTTGCATTTTCTCTGGTGAAGTTGCTACTGGCTCTCCTGGTCACCTTAGATAGCTATAGCCCAAATGAGGTAATGATCATAATTTGTGATCACTTGGTGGCTAAGTGCCCCTGGTTTCCATGTGTTACCCCAGGCGCTGGAAACTACAGGACTCTGTTCTAATACAGTGATTCCTCGTGGGGCTCTGTTCTCGGTAGCCCACAGAAGATGCTGGCAAAGCAAATCAGCCTGCAACTCCCAGATTTATTAGGCATTGGCAAAAGACAGAGAGTCAGAGCCATGGCCCTCAATTTGAAGCAAACTTGGTCTGATACCAGGAGTGGAGGACAGCAGGGTCTGAGTAGTTGAAGGATCTTATACCCAAGTTATCCTGGTGGACATCAACAAGGATAAATGGACAGGTACTTCCCTGTAAGTACCACATGCTCTGGCTGTTCTTGTCAGGAGCAGAAATCCTGGTGCATGATGTTAACTCCTACTTCAGCAGAGAGTCTCTTCCTGATAGAGAAAGGGTACAAGAAACCATCAGGCAGTATAAAACAATATAAGAGAATGTTTATCTATATTTCTATCTCTATCTCATTTCTTTTTATTCTTTTGGCTTTACCCAAGGTTTCTCTGCATAACAGTCCTAGCTGTCCTGGAACTCACTCTGTAGATCAGGCTGGCCCCAGACTCATTGAGATCCACCTGCTTCCACCTCCCAAGTGCTGGGATTAAAGGTGTGCACCACCTGACTCTATCTCTTTATCTGAAAGACCTCACCTGGCCGGGCTAGGTATCACCTTCCTACATGACTAAGGATGACCTTGAAGCTTCAGAGGACTTGCCCTGTCTCCATCTCCTAATTAGAAGTGTGTACTGTCACACCCCTCTTATAAAATGCTGGGCATCAAACTCAGGTTTGCATTCTCAAGCAGTGCCGAACCAACGTCCCTAGGTTCTCACCTAAGAAAGTCTCTTCATAAAAAATATAGTTACAGAGAATCATCTTGAAATAAATTTTCAAAAAGAAAAATAAGTCAGCAATTAAAATATTCACTATTTGGTTTTGATCACATTAATATCATACATGCTAGAGCTTTTAAGCGGGCTCTTAGTTTGGGATTCAGTGCCTAGGGTAGGGTTCATCTGTGGCAGAGCTGCTTCTTCTCCTTGGTTTCAGCCTTTAGAAAGCCAGCCTTTATGATAATCTAGTTTCTAACCCCTTGACATAGAACCCCCCCTCATCCATAATGACTTAGCAAACGTTTTCAGAATTGATTGACTATTTGATAAAACTCTCAGGCCAAGATCCCTGTGATAAAGTCACCGAGGCACATCCTCTGGACACACAAACCACTTTGGTAGTTACACTGTCTCAAAGACAGCTTTGCAAAAGCACTCCAGGGGAGGAGCATGTCTTAAAGGGTGTTTACGGGATCAACAGTTCTGCAACTTCCAGCTGTAGAAGGAAGTTAGCTATAGACTTCATTAATTTCAGGAAAGCAGCTTCCCCCAGAGACAGTCCTGAGGGAAGACGCTTCTCGCTCAGCGTCCTCATCATCTCCCGGCTGGTGGGCTGGTGCTCTCCAGTGCTGCTGTGGTAACGGTGCAGATGCTACTGCTGGGATGTTCTAGCAGGGGCTGCACAGAGCGTGGGCGTACTGGTGCATGACTCAGCGACATCTGTAGAGCAGGAAACTGAAAGCTAGGCACCCAGAGAGAAAGCCATGGCAAAGACAAGCAAGAGTGCTTCTGAATGCGCTCCCTTGAGAACATCTCAGAGTTCAAGCAGAAGATTCTAGTTCATTTCTTCTCAGTTCTGTAGCAACAAGACAGTTCTGGTTTGGGGCACAGTGGGAATTCAGAAATCCAGGAAATTTCAGAGCCCTCGGAAAATGTATCTATAACAGACATGGCCACAGTGACTTAAATCCCAGTACCAATGCAGGCAGGGAAATGAAACTGATCTGAACATGTATTATATACAATCATTTTCAAATAAAGAATTTAAAGGGATGCATGTAGATCTTTCCCAGTTGGTAGAGTGTTCACTTAGCCCTGGGTTCAATCTCAGGCATCAAATTATATTACGTAGGGCTCGAGAGATAGCTCAGAGGTTAAGAGCATTGCCTGCTCTTCCAAAGGTCCTGAGTTCAATTCCCAGCAACCATATGGTGGCTCACAACCATCTGTAACGAGATCTGGTGCCCTCTTCTGGCATTCAAGCAGAACACTGTATACATAGTAAGTAAACGATCTTTGAAAACCAAATTATATTAATTAATTAATCCATTGGTTAAAGGTTATTAATGTGAGGCATGAAAGCTTATAATAAGGCACTAAGAATTTATCACACATTTTCGTTTTGATTTTCATCCTATATTCTTATTTAAAATTGGGAATCATTATTACTGTTGAAGTTTAAGTTTTGTTTAATCTTTATTCTACTAAAGTTTTATTAATCTGTTTAAAGTTTACGTTTTGAATAAGTCAAATTCAACCACTAAGGAAATTGAAGTAATGCCTAGAGTAGTCATATCTTGCTACTTCTGATTTTTATTATAAGTAGAATGGTTTGTGATGATTCAGTGTGAGCTAGAGAGCATAGGTCAGTGCATATTCCATGGAGGCCATGTATGAACTTCTTCATGATCAGACACGTAAGATACAGAACATACACGAGAGGAAAATCTACCTGGCCATTTGCAGGGGGAAGATACCCTCCCAGTATAACTAGAACTCTTTTACAGAAAAACCAGATTATAAAAAAAAAAAAAAAAAAAAAAAAAAAAAAAAAAGGTAAAACCTGGTTTTATCTTCCTTGAGGCAGAACCTATATTTATAAAGAAAACATCTTCCATTTGGCTTCCTCTCATGTACCCTGACTCCATTGACCTACATATGCATGTACTTGGGACACTACTGTCAATGGCACACAATTCCAATGTCATACAAAGCACGCCCCTGTACTCTGGACTTTTTTTAGGATCTTCAAAAAAATTCAGTCTGTCCAGGAAACCTCATGTATGTGCCAACTGAAGAGCAATGAAATAGTAGGTTGCACAGGGAAGAGAGTCCTTTAAGAAACAATAGAACACAGACCAGATGACATGAGGTCTGAGCAACAGGAACAGTAGGAGCTGAGCGCCAAGGATTGAATCAGGAAGAAGCAGAAATGGAGAGATGCTACCTGTTACTAAACCATGGAGCTGGGCCAGCTCACTTGAATGAGGGCCTGAGATGCTTTGTTTGGCAAGACACACTCAGGAAGTCAGTAGTAGTATCAAGGAGAAGCCAATCCTAAAATCCTCTGCATTGCTATGCTTCTCTCTCTAGGTTGAAGGAAGCCATCTCTGCCTTGGTGTCCATGGCAACAGCTATATGGCATTGACTTTTGACTTGAATCCTATCAGTCGTGACATATGATTTCAGAGAAGTTACCCGTGAATGTCATCTAAAAATGTCTTAGGCTCCTATAAACCAGTCAACTTATGCAGATGTGATTGACCCAGCTTTTGGGCCAGTATCTATGTCTTTTTTCTTCTTCCTGGGCTTTGACAGACGAGAAGCATTTGCTCTGCTGGGTTAATTCGTACACTAGGGAGCGTACACATGAAGATCAAGGTCTGGCTTGCTAGTCCATGAGAGCCAAGGACAGCTCTTAAGCCTGCCTTTTTCAAATCCACCAGAGTAACAGAAGTGCTAAGGAACAGGGCTAGCACCATGTTGCTGAGGTCCATGTAGAAGTGGTGACACTGAAGCTTACAGGTTTCCATAGCAACTCTGCCTAAACTGAGCTTGAAGCTGATGTTCAAGACCCATACTTACTAGAGTGTATTCTGTCCTCCAGGCTCTTCAATGGCCAACAAGGAATCATCATTCAGAACTTTAGCACAAGGTCCATCCTCACGGTGACCAACGTGACACAGGAGCACTTCGGCAACTATACCTGTGTGGCTGCCAACAAACTGGGCACAACGAACGCGAGCCTGCCCCTCAACCGTAAGTAACAAAGTACCAAAGCATACTCCAAGAGTGCTGGGCTTCTCTGCATGAGCAGAAAGGAGCCCAAGAATGAAGTGTGCTCACCTTAGGCCTTATCCTAATACAAGTACCTTAGAAGTTGGAAGTTGTTTTGAAATTATCTGGGTGTTTGAGAACCTTGTAATACCTGTAAACCTCTACATGTAAAACTGTCTTAGAGTTCTGTAACATCTGCCCTGGGGGATGTCACAGAAATAGCTGAAACACTTCTGACTGAACATGGTTAATAGGGTTTGTCTGGTTTTTGTTTTTGTTTTTTAAAGTTCTCTTTTGAAGCACGGACTAAGCCATGACTTGCGTTTACTCTTGGTTGTTCTTTAGACACTCATTGTGCCGTCACCAAAAATTCACATGCTATAAATAAAATGGAATAATGGGTAAACAAGTATGGAGAAAGTATTCAGTCTGCCTACATAGCATGTTTAGTCAAAACTATATCGTGAAATACATTGTAGAGGTTGACTGTGATAAATGCTACATTGTAAACACATCTGAACGCAATGGGCTGTCTCTTGGTGAGTTTCAGCCAAGAACAAGCAGGACCAAGCAGTCAAAATGGAAGAGCATGGATTCACTGCTGTGGATAGAATGTGGGCTCCTTCACAAAACAGCATCTCCTGTCTAACAAAGGAAGTGTGGGGTTGTTATTTAAAGAGTCTTTACTTATGTACATGGGTAAGAATTTGAGGATTGCCATGTGAGCAGAATACTTTTGAGCATGTTCAGCTTAAGGTCAAAGATTTTAAAGGTAAGGTGGTTGGCCCATCCAGAATGTGCTTAGCTCGGGGTCAGAGGCTTCTGTTCCAAAGACTGAAAAAGCAGACATGAGCACCTTTGGGCATGCTCCATTTTCTCCACAAGGTAGCAGATGAAAGGAAGGGATACTTTGAAACTATATTAGTGTATCTGCCCTCAAGGCGTCTGCCTGTCTTTAGAGCTCACACTAATGCATCTCAGGGACCAGAAGTGAATGAGAAGCAAGCCTGAGGACCAGCAGGAGGGCAAAAACTGCACTAATGCTCTTCTCAGCAATTGCGATTAGTAGCTTTTGGAACCTGAGTGACTTACAAGCCGTTACAGCCATAAAATACCACTCATTTTAAAATTGAGTCATTTTCAAAATATTCATAGCAGCATGCAGACTCACGGCTTCCTCGGCTCCACAAGGTTATCTGAATTTCTCTCTTTCCAAAGTTAGCTTTCTTACTGTAGCATGGCACACACACTTATGTTAGCCTGTCGTGACAACTCACCCAGGAAAACCATAGGCAGGGACATTCCGCCTTTGCAGAAACCGAAAGGGGATAAAGATATTCCATCTCACTTAGAACTACATTGAAGTGTGCTTGCGTTATGATTTGTGAGCCCAGTACTTCCTAATATTTCTTAGCACTGATTTTGAGAGGAAAACATTCTCTGACATGTAATGGCCTTCTGTAAAATCCTTTCTAGGTTTTTCTCCTGAGGACAATTTTTATAGTGTCATGATTAGTAACAGATTATCAGGAGCCATTTGAGTCCTGATTTAATGTAAATCGTCACACTCCTGTGGCATATTGTAAACATTTTATATGGCTCAAATACTCAAAAGATGAAAGAATAAGTGAATTTTAAAAGCAAAGAAAATTTGAGGGTTAACAGCACATTAACTAGCTACTAAAATTTGTAAATCACAGCCTATTTTTAAAAACAAAGTAATAATAATGCTGACAAATTAAGAACAAATGTCACTCATTTAAATGTATGTAACTTTAAAAAGTGCTTCAAATATGGAAATGAGGCTAGAATCAATATCTCTCCTCTCTCTGTCTCTGTCTCTGTCTCTCTCTCTGTCTCTCTCTCTCTGTCTCTCTCTCTCTCTCACACATACACACACACACACACACACACACACACACACACACACACCTCACTCCTAACCATAAACATGTTTCTAATAATTTGTTAATAAAGACAGAAAGGACAGACTTTGTCTGTAGCTGTGAGCAGGTCCTGGAAGTTGATGATGTGACTCTGTCTGCAGAACTCTTCCCTGCGATATCTGAACCTCTTCTGCACTAAGCATTTCTATTCTGTGCTATAGTTGTTGTTCTTGTTTCAAGTTTTATTTCATTTTGGTGGGAATAAAGGTCGAATCCATGATTCCCACATCCTAGGAAGCAACACCTCCAACCGCTATAGTTATTTGTATACATTTTTGTATCTTTCTGTTGAGCCCTGTGGTCTTTTAAATGGCATCGTCCCATCATCACTTTGGCTGCCGTATCATCAAGCACAGTGCCTACTATTTATTAGATAATTAGTGAATTTTTAATGAAGAAAGAAATTAAGCACTGAGTAAGGAAACGAACGGATGAGCAGTTGTTCAGCTGTAGGCTTCCTCGTTAGCCTCTGGATATACCAACCCACGACATTTATTAGTACTCTGGTCCCCGCCAGATTCTTTCCTAACTTCATACAGAAATTTGTCCATTTAATCCTCACACAACTCAAAGCCAGGGTTCTCCAAGCTCCTCTTTGCAGATAAGGAAACTTAGAAAGAGTATGTTAGGTGGCCAAGGTTGTCAGATTCAACCATGATGAAGTTAAAGCTTGAGTCCTTGCTGTCTGCCTCTCAGACTCAAGCTCTGAGTCATGCTACCCTGCTACCTAAATCTAAGAGTATAAAACCACCCACAGAATGGAAGATAATCATGGTCACTTTAAACATAGTTTAAAAATAATCTCTGTGTATAGGTTTAACCAGCTACTGTCTGTAGTCTTTAGGATAAACCCTGAGACTGTTTCAGTCTACTTTGGGTTTGCAAAATCTCTCATTTTCCAGATCGTCAAAGAGATACAGGACAAGTTGTAAGTTCAGGGTGAGTCATAGAGCAGACTATGGAGGAGGAAAGCCAGTGCACTGGCTCATGAACATCTGTAAGGGAGGGGGAGGGAGGGAGGGAGGAACATGCCGCACACCGCGCCCCTGCGCCTGTGCTCTGTGCACTGGCACCCGGATCCCGAGCTTCGGGCAAGGGGCTGGAGGTTAAAATACACAGACACACACAGACAGAGAGACAGCGACACGGGTCATCCTTGAATTCCCCAAAAATTCCCCCTTTATTGTGTTCAGGGGCAGATTATATAGAGATAGCCACGCCCCAGCCAAACCCACCAGAAACCACTCTCCTGCCATCAGGAACTCCTGAAGGTCTGGTGCTCAGAGCAGCTGTAGGCACTCAGATCAGGGGATTACAAGAAATTCAGGATCTGGG
>NC_022022.1:43270518-43271395 GCF_000317375.1 Microtus ochrogaster | reverse complement strand
CCTGTTCTGTTTTCTCCGCCTACCTAAGGGTTGGCCTATGAAATGGGCCTAGGCAGTTTCTTTATTAATAAGAAATCATTCCCACATCAGAACAGAATATGTGTGCATGTGTGTTATATCCTGGGAGTCAAACAGATTTTATTCAAATCTAAGTTTTATTACACATCGGATATGTGTGGCTCTGTGTAAGTTACAGGGGTTTCAGATCCTTAGTTAACTCATTTTTAAATTGAGAACAATCATAGTTCCCACCTCACAGGGTAGGAATTTAGATAATGTCTTTAGAGTCCCTTGCCTGGAACATAGGGGGTAGTCACTGTTTACTGTATCATCATATATACAAACGCTTAGTTCAGTGCATCTGAAAGAACACTATGACATCCTGGCGATAAACGACTTCATCTGACGGCTGTCTACCTACTGCTTGTCCAAGGGCTTCTCTGGTAAACAATCCACTTGTGTGGAAGGTGGAGGAAAGTAGGCTTGAGATAATCTCCTAAATCTAGCTCATCGTAAGCTTGCTTCATGCTCTCTTAATGCAGTGACGAGAATTTGTGGATGTTAAATCATCATTAAATGACCAGTCCACAGCACAACAGTTCAGGCATCTGGGATTTTCAAAGTGTGAAGACGTGGCTCTCATGTAGCTGATTCAGTTATGGCAACCACTTTCTTTTTTTATTATTATTATTTTATTTATTTATTTAAGATTTCTGCCTCCTCCCTGCCACCGCCTCCCATTTCCCCTCCTCCCCCAATCAAGTCTCCCTCTCTTGTCAGCCAGAAGAGCAATCAGGGTTCCCTGCCCTGTGGGAAGTCCAAGGACCACCCACCTCCATCCAGGTCTAGTAAGATGAGCATCCAAACTGCCTAGGCT
>NC_022022.1:43241742-43269842 GCF_000317375.1 Microtus ochrogaster | reverse complement strand
CATATACTTTTGTTGTATGATAGGCCATCTCTTGAGTATATTCCCAAGAGTGGTATTGCTGGGTCCAGGGGTAGGTTGATCCCGAATTTCCTGAAAAAACACCACACTGCTTTCCAAAGTGGTTGCACAAATTTGCATTCCCACCAGCAATGGATGAGTATTGGCAACCACTTTCAAATACATGTGTTGACAGCCTGCAGTGTTCAAAGCCAGAAGCCACATGTTGGAGAGAGTGGAGTATACTTACCGCTTAAGGTAATATTGATAGTGTCCAGCGCAGGAGTTCAGACAAGTGAGAGTAGAGAACCAGGAGAGTAAGTGAGTCCAGTGCAGAACACTCAACAGTGCCGCCTTGGAGTAGAAAATGGGCTCCTAATCCAGTCTCAAGGGCCCTGAAGGGACTGTCACCCTAGAGAAGCTGGGATCACTATTTGAATTTTAAGCAACCACTATACAGCTCAAAACACCATCTGAGCCATCATTTTCTCCTTCCCCGAGGCAGAATTTTCAAAAGTTTACTTAACAATAATCACAAACATGGAGTACAATGGCCCAAATGACAGTTTGATGACTGGAGACCCGACAGGAGTCTGTGATCCAGAGCTAGGGGCATAACTTGGTTGATCTTGGAGAGAGTCAAGAGGAACAGCTCATGTGATGGTGGGGAGGATGGAACAACCGGACCCAGTAGAGAGCATGCCGGTGCTTTCCAGACACTGTGGTGAAGAGTAAGAACAATGAGGCTGTGAAGAACATCTGGACTAACTGACAAGTGCCAGGACAGGCTCGCATAGGCGTTTTAACATTATGCTTGGAGTCACTGGATAGTTGCAAGAAAGGAATTATATAAGCAGATTGTACGAAAGACTTCGTTAAATGGTGTGAGTTCTAAAGCCATGCATAAACTTTAAATAATGTGGGTAAAGAAAAGTAAAGCAAAACAAAGTTGTCAACAATGCAAACTGAGAGATAATGAAGAGGTGGGAGGTCGTAGCCAAGTCTTCTGAGACTAGAAACAATAGGGAGCAGGGCTCTAGCCAACTCCCGGTTGTCAGTGTAGGTGACATTAACCAGCAGCAGAGAATTGATAGAGGACTGTCACTTTAGCACTTGGGAAGATGAGGAGTTCATTTTCAGACATTTTAGTTTGAGATAACGTCATATAGTCAGTTGGACTAGAGTTTCAGAGAGAAACATTCTGGAAGATATTGGAACAGGGTGAAGATTCAGAGATGAGAACAGGTCAGATTGCTCATAAACACATGGACACTGAACTACATGAAGGAAAGATATCCAAACATCCCTGTGAAGTGAGAACAGCGGGTAGAAGCACCAGGTAGAGGAGAGCCCTGGAAAGCCAGGGGCAGCCAAGCCGTCTACCGCTCAAACCAGAGGAAGGCTGATGATGAGCCACTGTGGTTAGCGGTTTCTCTAGAGCAATTTCTGTGGGAATCCGGGAGTAGCTGACAGTGTTTTGATCCTACATCATGTTCTGGCTTTGTGGAAGCCTAGCCAGTTTGGATGCTCACCCTCCTAGACCTGGATGGAGGAAGGAGGACCTTGGATTTTCTACAGGACAGGAAACCCTGACTGCTCTTCGAACTGGAGAGGGAGGGGGAGAGGAGTGAGAAGAGGGGGAGGGAAATGGGAGGCTGGGAGGAGGCGGAATTTTTTTTAATAAAAAAATAAATAAAAAATCTAACAAAAAAAAGATACTGTCTGCTCTTGCAGAGGACCCAGCACCCGCATGATAAGTCACAACCATCAATAACCTCATTCTCAGAGGACCCAAAAGTCTCTTCTGACCTCTGTGGACACTGCATGCACATGGTGCATAGACGCACATACAGGCCTGACACCAATATGCATTGCACTTTTAATGGGGAGAAAGTAGGAAGCATAGTCATTCACTAACATTCTCAAGGATTATATGGAGTTTGCCATTACACTGTGACACTTGTATGTCACTCTGCAACAGGGTCCTTTCCATCCTCCACTAAAAGCCAGTGAGACTGCATTACTGTGGTGATGCTATGACAACCGTGGTATTACTAGACTTTGGCACTGTTAATAGAATTACAGGGCCGTCATCTCCCTTATGGTCCAACATTGGCTGAAGGTCGCAGTGTGGAGGGTGTATAGCCAAGAGAACTGGAGCTAGTTTGGTTAATGTGGAACGAAGCCTGGGAGAGCTCTCCCTTCCTGCACTCTCACACTGCACCGGGACAGTGAAGCCTGACAAAATGCAAGAAACTCCAAGGAATTGGATTTGAAAATTTGTGCTCTAGAAACCTTTTGCTTCACAGAAGAGACTGAAGGCGATGAACCCATGCTCACACATAAGCACCCAAAGCTCACGCACTCTCCAAGTGGAGCATGCAATGCTTTGAGTAAAGCAGATCTGAACTGAAGGATTTGGGACAGTTCTCTCAATCTTTGAGTCTTATACATCTCACCTATGAAAGAGGAAAGAACACCTTGTTTTTATGAAGGGTTCTAAAATTAAATAGAACAAGGCTGAGAGACAGCTTGGTTAAATTTTGATGTGTAAATAAAACCTAAGAAAGACACCTAAGGTCAACCTCTGACCTCTAGAAACAAGAACATACATGCACTCCTGCACATAGGCATGTACACACATGCACACACACACACTACATATATCACAAAAATAAATAATAAATGTAAACAGAACACTCTCAATGGCCTCCACACTACCCATTAGAAAATAAGTATGCATAAAACATCCACCTCATTTTTTATTTTTTGTTATAAAATATACAAATATGTAGGGACAATCATAAACAGACTGAAGTCTGCATAAGCTGAATAGCTGTGACTTTGTCTCTCTGGGTATCCAAGCAAACTAAGCTGGTTCTTTACTTTGTTTCTTAATGCGCCAATGCATATAATTATGATACCATCCTTATTAGAATTATTAATTAAATCAGTCATGCACGTAAGTATTCACTTGTAATGAGTGGAGGGAGTGGGCAGGTTGATTAGAGGGGCTGCAGGAGATTAATTACTCTATCTTTGTTTTTCTTCTGGGTTAAGAAGCAGTTTGACAAATGCATTTCAATCTGCTGTGAACAACACATGCTGCCCAGCGTTGACCAAGAGTCAGGAGGGAGAGGGAGAAGGAACTTTGATATTTGCCACTATTATCCATGAATTTTGAAAGGCTGAAAACTTATTGGAATTAAGGACCTTAAAAAGTAAAACTTTATTCATACCATATACCCAGATCCCAGAGGTCCACTGTTGAGATATTCCACCCTACATTGAAGAGGTCTTTGTGTTCACCTGCGTGGTCTCAGTCTCCTCGTCTGTAAGTGATAAGGCTATGTGAATCTCCACATTCATCAGATGCAATGCTCCAAGGTGCTGTGCACACTGAACATTAGAGAGAAAGAGTAGAATGTATTGATTATTTTAAAGGTATAGTTATACTAATATTTCCCATACTGTTTTTATCAGTGAACTCAAAATTACTTTTATTGACCGAAAATATTTTACATTTGAATGTGTTAGATTCTGTGGTGAGTTTCGGGGTCTGTAGGGTAGCTTCAGCACTAGCCTTAATGCTCCGTCCTCTCCAGAGAATTCTGTTCCCTGTGATGCTGGGATGTTCTGCCGGCCTACAGTCTCTGAAAAGACCTGCTTTGGACCTAATTGTTTTCTATGTTGTTTTACACAGCCCTAGTCCTGTGAACAATGAGATCCAAGTGCACCCCTGTGAACATGAGGGCTGCAGCCATGACAGCATTTGAGTCCACAGTCAATGCATGACCAGACCCTTCCCACAGCCAAGCATTTCTGGGTGTCCTGCTGGAGGATACTGCCATATTTCTTTCTTATTATTTATGAACGATCTCTGAGTATCACACCACCATAACCCAAAATGCACCATGTTCCCAGCAGCTGTGACCAGACCTGAAGCATGGCCTAAAGACCATGGCAACATGCAGCAAGCGGCAGATAAACAGCTTTTCAACCTGTACCCCTGTGTTTTCATTTTCTCTGAAAATGGAAATGTGGCTCCCTATTAAGAGACCCAGGCATATATACCAAAAAAAGCATTGTCGGTGCCGCTGTAACCAAACCCCTACTTTACTTAGTATATGACATAATTATCAAACATTCCTCAGAAAGACAGAGTGGAGTGAAATTGGCTGCACTTTTTGTTTTCCCTTTAGACCTTTTTAATTTCCAGAAAAAGGCAGGAAGGGGAGACTACTGCAGCAGTGGTGGTAATCCATGGCACTCTCTTTCTCCAAAACACCATGAGTTTGTAGTACCTCCAGCTGCTAGGGTGGTCAGCGTGGCCGAGGCGTCCTTATGCTAAAGTGTGCTATTGGAATTTCTCTACAGACACACATTAACTACCTGCCCAGTGTGCACTTCAATGAGATGTGATACATCAAACAAAAACTTGCCATTTCATCCTTGCGTTTAGATAGCTTGGATTTTTTCCAGTTTTACCTTTGAAAGAAAAAGCAAGCTTCATTGTTCAACAATTTTAATGCAAAGAAGCAAACGAGCTCCTAGCTCAGAGATATGGCTTTAGATCGCTTCCTACCCTTCCTTCCTTTGATTTTGTAAAAGACTCAATCCAATTAACACACATGTGGAACTGCCTAATTAGTGAGGCAGACTGAGATTCCTGCCAGAGCCAAGCAGGTCGCTGTCAGCCACATGGAAGGAATTACAGGTTTCTGAAACTTCTTAAGGGAAGAACGAACAGCATAGTTCTTGGAAACCGGCAGGAATCTGGTCAACGCTTTATGAACCACCAGCTACAACTCCAGCGACATTTGTATTTCCTGTATTTTCTCTAAGCCTCATGGTCCTTTAGGAGGGTGGCAGCGTATGGATGGATATGTGCTGGGCAATGTACCAAAACTATTGTCAGAGTGGATAGTTGCTCAGCTGTCAAGAGTGTCGCTGGTTCTTAAGAGCTTGGGTCCCAGCGTTTACGGCAGCCTACAGCTCCAGCTCTAGGGGGCTCACTGCCCCCTTCTTCCTTCTCCAGGCACCGGCACACGTGTGAGCAAACTCGCACATGCGTGTAAACAAAAACGAATTAATCTTAAGCCACGTATCCATTGACGTTGTATGAGTTAGCACAAATTTGGCTTACTTTAAGTTTTAGGAGACGTGAGTGACATTTTTCAAACTTCGCTTACCTGGAAGAATATGGTGAGCGGGTTTATCTCTGTGCAGAGAGCAGGGCACATGCTGGTGCTCGTCTCTGACACTGTTTTTGACACAGAATCGCCTTCCAGCTACACCTGAAGAAACAGGATTGCTTTGCCAAGATCAATGTGTGTCACTGTGTCAAGCCCTCATGAGACTCTCCCCCAGATTTCTCTTTGCCAGTACATTCCTTCTCTTTTCTTCTCTTTATTCTCATTGTTTAAATTAATAAGAAAAAAATGAGGTGAGGATGAAAATATCCCTCATTCTGATACCGTTCGTCAAAGCTTCATCTATTTTGGTTTTTTTTGTTTGTCTAATTTTGGTATTTTTAGGGTCTTTCCCATCGTTCTAGTTTTTTTCATTTCCTCTCAACCCCAAGAGTCAATCATTCCCAAAAAAGACAGGCAGGTAGGCAACTGCCTCTGTAGCCAGCAGTATAGATTTGGGGAGAACCAAACAGCCTCAGAATAGGCAAGTTCAAAATTGCTTTTTGGAAGCTTCATCACTGAAAATGTAATCAGACTTGACTTACCCTGAACTGATTTAAGTGACAGCCTAAGGGCCAACCTTTGACCAGGTTTCTTCACGCCTGCATCGATCCCACAAGCAATCGAATTACCCAACCAATCCGTGCATTTTTCACAGTGTTGGCCCTAGAGTGCAAATGGCCAATTTGAGAAGAGACTAGGTTTTATTTCGAATGTGTTAGGAGGTTTTCTCATAAGTTCAAGATGGTGGGGGCGATCAGAATTACTTTTCAAAAACGTTCACTTCATCATGAAGCTGGTTGCCCAAAGGGTATTTTGTTTGCCAGAATTATTATTTTTTTTTTAGTTTGTTTGGATCGAATAAAACTTTCCTTCCACTGAGAATATTTTCTGACTTAGAGAAAATGACTTCCAATCCTTTCAAGTATGTGCCAAAATCTAGGAGAAAGAAAATCTGTGGGAAAATAAGACAGTGCAATTATCACACAGGTGGAGACACTATATCACCTTGCAGGTTGTAGGTCAAGAAGCAGACTGCAATTGTTTTTACTGTGATGGCAGCAAGAGAATCTCCCAGGAGTCTCAACCCTCCACTCACTTCCTCTCCGGAATGTGTGGTCAAGTGTCACAGTGAGCAGTGGCACTCTTCCAAAGCCAAGTGGGCTTGAGTTATGCCTTTCGATGCCTCGGGGCTGTGTCTTTTACCTGATAAATGTCATGTGTGTTTATAACATAGATGTTTCGGTTGGGTTGAGTGTATTTGCCTCCCCCATCACATTGCCGCTGTCACTGTGGTCAGTTTCAGTTACTCTGAACTGGTGTCCTGGAATCCATACATCATCCCTGTGGTCCTGCTGTAAATTCTTGCTTCTCCTAGGCTGTAACTTAGACTCACTGTTGGAACTCTGTGCCACATACTCCCCCAGGCCTCTGGTGACCACTGCCCTACTCCTCACTCCTCTGCATGATGACCTCCAGGTCCACCCATGTGAGCACAGATGACAGATTCCACCTTTTAGAGGTGGACTGTATTCTGCTGCATGCATGACACATGTTCTCCCGATCTGTTTATGAGCCAGTGGGGATTTCTATTCATTTCATGGCTGTAAAGGATGAAACAACAGTCAGCAAACCAATATAGTGTATTTAGGATGTGCACTTAGTGATCCTGTTTCTCTTTCCCTCCCTCCCTCCCTCCCTCCCTTCACTCCCTCCCTCCATCCCTCCGTCTCTGTCCTCCATATCTCTAGGTCTGAAATCTATGGCTTCACGCATTCCCAGACAAGCTGCTGTAAAGTTACTCACAAGTATTTTCACAGTGACACTGCTAAGTCACTGTCTCACTGTGTGTGAGAGCTCCTAGCACGCCGTCTTCCGGAAATGCCTTCCTTACTTAGATAATAACTATTCTCACTGAGGGGCCTTGCACATCTTTGTGTTTTGATTTTCATTCCCCTGGCGGTTAGTGATGCTGGGTATTTTTCAACATTCCTCTCGGCCATTTAGATGTCTTCCTTTGAAAACAGTATCTACCATCATTTCTTTCTGCTTGTGAAGATTTGAAGTTCGTGTCAGTATCTTGTTAGAAGTGTGGTCCACTGTTTGCTTTCCAGCTCCTTATATATTCTAGCTACTAATCTTTGTTGCAAGTGTAGTTTGCAAACACATTCATTTGTGGGTTGTCTCTTCATTCTGTTGGTTGCTTCTTTTGCTGACAGAAGGTTCTTAGTTTGATAAAAAATCTATTTCTCCTTTCTTTTCTGTGTTTTTGGGGGTCCTGTCCAGAAATAGACTTCTCCATTCCAGTGTCATTGTAAATTTTCTCTATAGGAGTGAATGACAGAAACCCTGTGAGGCCTGAGCACGGCAGGGTTCTCACTAAATGTACAGTAGCCCTAGCCCCAGGAGGAAGGAAGGCAGTGAATGACCTTGGGAGGAAATGATGCTTTTAACAATGTTATGAAAATGTTCACATTCCAAATGTCTATTCACATACTATCAAGAGCTTTCAAACTGTGAGTGGCCATATAGAAATACATAATTGCTAGAATATTCTAATACTTTGGCTCCTAAGACATCTCCTGCTGTCACCCTCCCACAGCACAACATCCCTGCCTTCATCTCTGTCCCACTCTGGCAATTATCTCGTGTGTGCCGGGTACTGGTCTAGCGGTGTGCATGCCTTCATTGATCACTACTTAAAGCGGAAAAGTCATTTTACTCTTTTGTGAAATTAATTATATTACTCTTATGCTGATCAAAGAGTGATTTAATTAATGCTACATTACTTAATGAGCTATGTAACCTTTTACTAATGCATGCTTCTTCAACTTTTTTGAAGTCTGCTGTGAGTCTACTCACTAATCCATACTGTAATTGTTGGGGGCAGTCTTTCTTGCTTTCAAATGATATAGGATGTGGCAAAAAGCCCTCCGAAGACACTTAAGCACAAAAGGCTTCATCTCTGAGTGATGTAATAAAACTCAATACTTTTGACCCTGAATGAATCAAGAGAGAACCTCAATATGTAGATTTATAACACCTTGTCTTATGATTAAAGAATTCCCTGATTAATAATGACAAGAATATAGCTGATTAATAAATGTTATTTATGTCTCTCAGCAAATAGTCCATAAAGATCATTTATCATTTTAGTTACGGTTTATGGTAGCCAAAGAATTCTCTGGCCAAGTGTGAACTGTCGCCAGATCCAGACCAAGAGGGACTTTTAAGTCGGCCAAAGGGTGTTTGTTGTAATGTTTCTTTTGCTTTGCTTTGTTAGTTAAGTAGAATGCAGATGCCTGTGTGGACACACCAAGGTGGGGAAAGGAAAGGCTCTGCTAATGTCACCATCTAAGCTCAGTTAGTGAAGGAGGCAATGCCGAGCGAATCACTACACAGCCTGGACTCCGGTAGCCATGGCTGCAGGAGGTCAAGTTGTGCACAACCACATGGGTGCAAAGGGCTCCCAAGTGAGTCAGCACTTGCAACCTCACAGTAATGAATGTGGTATGAGATACAATGTGGTCATGTTGTCAATGTCAGTGTGGAGTCAGCACTTGCAACTTCACAGTAATGAATGTGGTATGAGATACAACATGGTCTTGTTGTCGTCCTCAGTGTTGTTTATAGATAGAAGAGAGTGCAGCAGAGCTACAAATTTAGATGACATCAGACATCAGCTGGAAAGCGGGCCAATTACCATGCCGAGGGAAATAATCTCACAGTATTTGTGTGCATGTGTTTGTGAGAGCACACTAAAGAACTAAAGTCCCCCATGTTGATGACAGCATTGCGTGTGCCAACGACACCCCTTCCCATACCACCTCCCAACTCACTCATGCACCTCACCTCACAGGGGCTAGGCTGAGGACCCAGTGCAGGCACAGCTCTCAGAAGGTTGCGCCCATGCCATAGGCTTCTTCATGGGTGATCCTGTACAGCTTTAAAATTCTGACATTTGTCTTCTTTAAAATGATTTTAAGACTCTCAATGTCAAAACCAAAGGTCTAGAAATAAAAGACAAATTACTATGGATATTCTATTTTACCACTAAGATTCTATCAACGCAAAGCAAAAGGGCAGGGATTTTCCAGAACCTAATTCATCATTTTTATTCATTAATACTAAAATCCTGTGAGGCTAGGAAAGAACTGACAGAGAAGTTAAAATTCAGTGAAGAACATGTTAGACCAGTTTTCTAAAACATCTGCATTTCCTGAGATTAGCAAGAGTCACAAGCGATGAAATGCAAAAGTAATAATGACCGAAGAAAACACAGCTCTGTGTCCCTCCTGCATGGAAGTCTAGAGCTGATAGCTCAACACAAGAATAACATAACAGTATATAGTCACTAGTTCCCATTTCCACATTCCTATTTCATTAGCAAGCACCCCTTCCCAAGGTTACACCAAGATCAAAGAAGGACATAACAGTCCGGATGTTGTTTTTATGCTTCTTGCTAAAGAGGGAAGAGGGGAGTTTTCCACCCCTCCTTTTGTAAATACTTGTAAACTCTGCACTCTCCAATCTCAGGAGCATGACCATGCTTAGCTGTACAGAAGTGCCTTGTGCCTTCTTTCCATCACTTCTACTGTGATAATATGCTGGTGTTATTCTTAGGACCATCATGAATTAAACTAGGGCTCACTGGAAGACAACAGCTTGAGATCTGGGGACCAACAGAATCTATGTGACTTCTAGGATGGTTGGACACAATATGGATAGTCCTCTGGGAAGATGGAGTGAGAGCACAAATTTACATAATCCTCTCAGCAATATATGCAATTTAAAATGTGTGAGTTGTTTTTTTCAATACTTTTCCATTCTAGAAATTTCTCTTCAGACCATGGTTGACTTGGGGTGACTGAAATATCAGAAAACAAAACCATGGATAATGAGGGTAGGGTAAGGTGACTTTGGTCTTGCCTCTGTCTTCAAAGCCCACAGGCTTGCACAGAGCATGTGCTGGTGTTATTTTACACTGAGTTTTATGTGTTATGTACACGTCTTTATTGTTTCAGTGGAGATAAAATAATTATGTTTGATTGTTTCCAGATAGAAATGACCAGACTTCCCATCATCATAGACTGTAGAGTGTAGTGGCATTGCCTTAGAGAAAAACACCTCTGATGAGCAGCCAGCATGTAGCTCATGGCACTAAAAGTGGTATAGCTCAGGGTACACATCAGCCTTATCAATTCTGTTTTTCTTCTTCAGAAATTATCCCACCATAGACTCAATCTCAGAAGGATTTGTATTAAATAGAGGACACAGCTCATCTTCTAAACATGTCTGCAGCATATAGTACTCCAAATATCAGGATCTGAAAATTATCAAAATTGAACTAACCCTAGAGATAGTCAAAATTAGTCCTGAATTTTGAATCCACTGAGAAATTATCCTCACTAAATAAGGCATCGCACATACAGAGAACATATTCGTAGACTTTGATATAAAATTGGAGCATGCTAAGGAAAATAAATTATTAAAATTTGCTAAAAGATTCCCAAGTCCCATAGGCTGAGTAGAATATAAAATTTATATTGCCTGGATTTACAAAATGTGCTGACTCTTAGAAGAAAGGATACAACTATGAATTTGTAAGACATGATGCCCATAAGATACTGTCCAGAAAACCTCCATCACTGAGTCCACTTTCTAGGCCCTCCCCTCATTTTAGATGAAAAGAAATTACTCCAGGGAGAAGGATTAACAACCATGCTTGCTGTAACTCATCTATGGTAGACTTGGATAAGAATCCAGTTCTCCTAACATTTGTTTTTTATAACTGGGTTTTAAGAAGACCACAGAATTCTGTGTCAGTGTCTGTGGAGTCTCTGAAGTGTTTTCCCTTCCCATACAGTGATGTCTTCTTGACACAAGCCCACAGATACTTGGGAAAGCACAAGACCTCTGGGTCAGATACAAGACTGTTTCTCACAGCGAAAGCAGAAACAGCTGCAGTAGAGTGAGCCTTCTGCATTAGTTTCAAATGCCAAAGGAGCAGCAAGATTTTTTAGGTGACCACTTGCCAGGCTGATGGTTCTTTTAGGGGACACAGAATCTAGAGAACCATGGCTGGGCAACAACTGGTGACTTCTCTTTGTCTTCAGGACATGACCTCATCTTACAAGAAATGACCTGAAAAACAGGCCATCAACTTTTTAATCTTGACATTTCCAGCAAAATCAGTAACAATAAAACATTTAGCCAGAGAGCCAGGAACGAGTGGCTCCCAACCACCTGTGGTCAGAGGAGATAAAGATGGTGGCTGTATTCTCAACTAATTCTTGTTCCAGTGTGCTGGAGACTGTGTGAAAAATGCAGACTAAAGCTTCAATTCTTTGTGGGAGCTGAAGGCTCTACCCCTCAGGTCCTGGTGAAGGAGACATTGCAGGTTCCAGAGCCACACTGAGTCACACAGCTAGGCTTTTCAAGAAGGCTTGCTCAGACTCTGACATTCTGAATATGTTTGTCAAAAATCCAGGGATTCTGTTTGCTCCCTAGAATTTAGGAGACAGTGGTGAGCTGACCCAGTTTGAAAAAGTCAACAAGAGCAAAGCATGCATGCAGAGAAACCCTAGAGCACAGGTTTGATAATTTAGGGTGCTCAGCCCAGAGTATCATACACATATGAGCACCATTGGCTCATTCTTTCTGTACAATGAAAGCACAGATGGAGTCACACCATGGTGTGAATTTGTCCATGATTCAGCAGGAGAGGTCATTCTCTCAGAGACAGAACTTGAACACAAGATGTCAGCTGCTCATAATCAATGAAACACACCCAAATGTCCTTCAATCAGAGGCAGAACCACTGTGTGATTTTATACACAGGAGGACTTGAGAACTGTCTGGAATCTCCTTTTTCCTTGTAAGAACATGGCCTCTGAGTATTGCTATCCCAGGCTTCCTCAAAGGAACTTCCTTTGCCAGGCTTCTCAGTAATAGACAACCGCTTGTAAGACGATATCAGTCAGCAGACCAACATGGTCACTCTTTATCAGGTGTGCACTAGCTTCTGCTCCAGGGTCCCTCTGAGGATGGAACACAGCAAACACGAAGGTGCCGTTTCTATTCATTGACTAGTATCTCACACAGTGATACAAGAAGTCAGGCACAGTTATTAACTGGCAGTGTTTCCATGGCAATAACTTCAACACCGAGGAAGCTTAATGTGCTTAGCATTTGCAAAACAAGCTTGAACACACAGATGTATTTCAGCAACCATCCTCTCAAAGAGCCTGCTAGGTAAAGCTGTCCGACCTCAAACATGCATGCTCTATGTTGGAAACAGAAATCAATGCGTATGATTGGCAGCAATTTAGAACACCTGGCAGTAGAAAGCCGTGGCGGATTTGCTTTTCTCCGTCACGAGAAAGAGTTAATGCACGATGGCGGAAGCACCACGGAGCGCTGCTCCTCCCATTCAGAACGCTTGAGTCACGAGGGTTCCAAGCTGCAGAGGTTGCTCAGGTCGGGATCCAAGCAGAGCCTCACGTTTCAGATGTTTACTGACTTCTTCCCTAAGAACAATTAGAATCTCTCAGAATCTTAAAGGCTCATTTTCGCCTCTGGTTGAAGTTTGCTGCTTGTCATGAGCCTAATGGGCGCTCTCAGTGGCTGTGATTAAGGACAAGGGATGGAGGTGGGAGGGGCCAGCAAAGCGTCCATGGCTTGCAAGAGCTTTCCATCCTAATGAATAACTTACACTAGGGCTGAAATCACATCTATATAAACCCAGAAATGATCAATATTCAAATATAAAAGGGAAAGGCTGATCCTTGGGGTTCATTTGCAACAGAATTGCCCCCAAAGTGTGCCTGAGACTTGTCCCTATCATTCAGTGTGGGTGATCATTCACCCTGCCCTGTCCTGTATCGTGTGTGGGAGACAGATCAGTAGAGCATCTGCTGTTTTCACACCCTTGACTTTTGAGAAATGCAAATGCATTGTGCCGTCCGTGTATAACGAGTGCCCATTTCAGATGCCAAAGCTCACCGTTGTTGGTAGTTCTGTGTGTTTTAGACAATTACTTTAACGTGGATCTCGGCAGACTCAACTGATCAATTGTATAGAAAACTCCTGCCGGATTTTTTAATTGTGTTTTTAGAATGCCAAATTGTGACGCCATCTCAGAGTGTGATCAACTGTAGATGGACTTGAGCCTCAGGGTGGAGGGCATGGGCTAAACAATGTGATGTCAGGCTGCCTAGCTGCTTCTTCCACAGCCAAACACAGGGCTCCTCATCTTGGCTTTCAGAAAACTTTAGATAAGTCTGTCTCTGAATATACGCATGAATGAGAAAGATGGGGTGATAAATTCTGTTCACAGAATGTATCCTACTTGTTATTAATTTTCACAAGATATAGGAGGCCTTAACACAGTAATAAATTTTATTTAATACATGGCCTAAAGCGGAAGCCTCCCTTGACTATCTGACACTCCATCGGTTTAGTGTAGCAATTAGGCCACCGTGCCTGCCCAGAATGACAGGTATCACAGCTCTGAAAATGATGCACCGTTGACTTTGCCTCTTGGTCTGGGTTCAGCTGGTTCCCCAGCACCAAAAATAAATAAATAAATAAGTAAATAAATAAATAAGACAATAGGCATCACCTCATGGTGTCTGTGTAAATTATGAAAACAAGGGAAAGAAGGCGTGGAGTTGCTTGGGTTGGGAGGTAGAGAGGTGGGGGGGAGATGAGGAAAGAGAAACTGTACAGTATATATTGTATGAAAATAAAGGAAGAAAAGCAAATACAACTGTGAAAATCACATAAAGACATTGACAGCAAAGGAATAATGACAGGAATTTTGAAGCAAGCTATAGTCCAAATACTCTGTTGGATCATTATCAATTTGATTAAACTTTAGGCCGGCTTCCTTAGTAGAGGCCCATAATAACTTGTTTATCAGACTTAACTATAACATCTTCATATATTTTTAAAAGAAGTAGTTAAAGCCATACGCAAAAATCTCAAAGAATTTTCCTTGAGAAATAGTAAATAATTACTATAAACAAAGTCTATAATATTTTAAAATATTTTACTGTATAATAAGAAAAACTTACCACAAGAAGATATGTTTTCAAATACGAAAGATGTTCATATACTGGCTTTGTGTTATATTTTGTAAAATAAGAAGCTACCAGGAGGTAGCTACATGTAATTTCCCAGTTTTTAATTTTCCCACGATCTACTTCATTAGTGAAGTTTTGCAGGATGCATGAGAGATGCTAAATTATTATTCTGGCAACAGAAATAAACTTCACCTCTTCCCCCCCCCCAGTTGCACCAAACCTTATGCCCTTTCATGTATGACCTTTGTCAGACTGAAGGAGTCCCCGGGCTCAGTAATCCACAGTTTCCTTTTCACTCACCTCTTCCCTCACCAATAGATCACTAGAAGTTTGCACCTACCAACTCATTGCTTATATGAAGTGATTCATTAACTTCTCTAAAATGTCTGTATTACCCTTCAGCAAGTCAGCAAAGATATTCTATGTGAATAACCACGTATATAATTTGAATATTCATGTGTGCATATGCACATCATGAATATGTTTCTATGGGACTATACACAGACACCTACATGTACTTTTTCTTATATTTATTATGGATGATTCACTCCTGTAATATGCACATCATGTATGTATTTCTATGGGACTATACACTAACACATACATGTACTTCTTCTTACATTTGTTACGGATGATTCACTTCTGTAATGTTGAACACTTGTCTGGAAATCATCCCTTCGTCACTCCAATAGGCATTAAATGACTAATGAGCCCATTGCTTACGTTCTGACCCTGCTCATCTGGGACACAGTGATTATCAAGACCAGGAGCCCAGGTCTGTTCCTACTTGCCAGGTTTACTCAGGGTATTGTCTCCAGAGGGTCTCTCGAGAATAAAGAACAGGACGAGGGAGACACAGACTAGACATGGAGCAGAAATCATTTGGAGGCACATTCTCACAAAAAGACCCATTTTACAGGCCAGTAAAGAAAGCGACCCCCCCCTTCTCACCTAAAGAAATCAATAATTCACCTCATAGTGACCAGAAGAGACCTCTTCTTTAGGTGCCCGATGCAGCTGAGTGGGTGGGATGGAATGCTGTTATATTGTGAGTATGTGCAATTATATATTATAGAAATTTATTACCTTCCTTGGAGCTGCTCTTTCAAAGACTGTAACTTTGGGTAAGAAACGAGACAAGGCCAGGACAGAGATGCCACACGGCTGTTTCTGATGAAGCCATTATTGGAGTACAGGCTCTTGACTTTGGGTTGGGTCCTTACACAGCAGGAAGACAGAGAAATCTCCAAGATTTCTTCTACGGAGACACAAATCTTGATGCTTAGGGCTGTAGAGTGTTTGCCTGGTGTGCACTAGCCCCTGTGTCTGGTCTTTAGAACTCCAGACACAAGGAAGACAGGGATCGCAATCCTGAGACTCACGACTTCGTTACTCACCCAAGTCACACCTCTTAATACCTCTATATTGGGATTTGAGATTTCAACACATAAACGTGGAGTGATACAAGCATTTAATGTTTATTTTCCTGATGCTCTTTATTGTGAAATGATCAATAATGGAAAATCTAGAAAGCATAATAGAGAACACGAATGAATTCCCACATAAACATAGACTTAATGTATACTTTACACATATTGCCACCATGTGAAATGTATGTGCACAGCTCACTTGAAATTTGTCCTCAGTATCAAACAACCAGGAAAACAGTCACAAATAAGCATTATTACCAAAGGATTCAGCTGCTCAAAAGAAGTGAGGGCCATTAGATTAAAGTGTAGGCAGTAGGAAGGCTTATCAATTCCTGTATCACTTCTGCCTTTTGCTAGAAATATTATTTTTAGAACAATCTTCCCTCAAGCTACTTTCCTAAAACTCAGCAACTACATTTAAAGCAGACTTTATAAAAACACACTTCTGAAATTGCACCAAACTCCACATTACTGAATCAGTTTTATCTCAAGCTCATAGTTGGCGAATATGACAGACGCACAGATAAGAGGGACAAAGGAAAGAGAGTAAAGAAGGGCGGTGTGGGTCTACATGGGCTACGTAAAATCAAGATGTGGTTTCCATCCCTCAGTTGTCCTCCGAGAATCAGAACACTCTTGAGACTCATGTGATGCTCGTGTCCCTCTGAAATTCACGTATGAAAATCCCAACTCCAAGGCACCAATATCAGGAGTCCTGACCACCAGCAGGCAATCAAATACTAAATGGAATCCACACCCCTTTGAAAGAGGCCCTATCTGCCCTCCCCACAGTCAGGATTGCCTGTCAGGGTAACCCTTACAAGTCCCCTACTTTTGCTTGCTCACTCATCTCCTGGTGGGATGGCAGTAGGTTGACCCTGCTGTTTATACGATGTCTAGTCTGTGGGGTTCTGTTCTACCAGCCCAACAGACTAAGACGGTTTCCCGATGCTTACCCCTTTAATGTCTTACTCCATCATGGTCTTTTGTGTGTCAGCTAAAAAGACTCACTGGGAGAATGATCAACTCACAATTAAAGTTTTTTCAAGTTTATTTTTAAATTTCATTTTACATTTCATCCACAGTTCCCCCCTCCATCCCTAACCCCATCCACTCCTCCCAACAGGTAAGGGCTCCCTTGGTGTTGGGAGCAGTGAGAGCCCAGATCCTGAATTTCTTGTAATCCCCTGATCTGAGTGCCTACAGCTGCTCTGAGCACCAGACCTTCAGGAGTTCCTGAATCAGGAGAGTGGTTTCTGGTGGGTTTGCCTGGGGCGTGGCTATCTCTATATAATCTGCCCCTAAACACAATAAAGGGGGCATTCTTGGGGAATTCAAGGATGACCTGTGTCGCTGTCTCTCTGTCTGTGTGTGTCTGTGTAATTTAACCTCCAGCCCCTTGCCGGAAGCTTGGTAACTGGGTGCCAGTGCACAGAGCACAGACATGGGGGCGCAGTGCGCCGGCACCTTGAGAAGTCAACAGAGTCTAACACATTAAGATGAGGCAGTACCAAGCCCCTCCCCCCTGCATTAAGACTGAGCATGGCATCCCACCGTAGGGAATGGGCTCCAATAAGCTTGCTCGTGCACCAGGTTCATCACAGATAGTCCAAGCTTCACCTCGTCCCCCACATATGGAGAGCCTAGTTCAGGCCCGTGGAGGCTCCACAGCTGTGGAAACATGAACTCGTGGTTTAAGTGTGAGTGTAACATGCATCACCAGAAAGGAAGTGGGGTTCCTTCGTGCTGGTGGATGCCACCTCGAGCTTGTGTGGCAGTAAAGATGTTTTGAGGGCACAGCTCCATCCACTCAACGCAGAAGCCGCCAGCCTCTCTTTCCTTGGTTTCTCCCCAGCATGCACCTACCTTCTGTTTCCTAAAGCCTTTCTGTGCCCATTGGTCCTTCCACAACCGTGTCTCGATTTGGTGACTGCAGGCTGTGCCTGTGATACCCACCCCCCCTGTGTCTGTTCCAAGCAGCTGTCCACTTTACAAAGCACATCTCACGGAGGAGAGCGCCCGGGTGCCCAGGAATGCCTCCAGCTCAGTGAGATGGAGAACAGCAGTAAGTGGATAATTTTTTAAAAGTAAGCTAAGAATGATCCAACCAGCTGCTTCCTCCATGTCTAATGTCTACAAAACCTTGCAGAATATTCTGCTCCATTTCGTTCATAACCCTTTTTAATGGTGAAATGGCATAATAAAAATTTAGAAACATTAAAATTAAGTGGCAGTGATCGGAAGCACAGTTGGATCCTTTCACAGCTGAGCCCAGGGGAACTGGCTCAAAGCTTCCTGGCTTATGGGGATCACCAACAACCTTCGGCATTCCTTGGCTTGTGCCAACACCAGTCTTATCTCTACCACTGTCCTCACACTCCCTTCCCTTCTGTGTGAGAGACACAAGTGAACGCCCAGCACATAGTTTTATAATTCATTACCTATGCGGGAGCAGATCAGGAGTAGATGATTAAATGATACAGAGCTTTATAAATAAACATACTTATTTGAAGAATTGTATAAAGTCATTAAAAATGATTCTCCTACCCTCAAAACTATTAACCCTTCAGGCCAGCATTATTTTCTGTCTCCAGTCTGACTACTAAGTCCTCTGTCCTGTCCTGTGCCCCACCACTGAGCTCAGCCACTTCTGCCTCTCCTCTGTACCTGGCAAAGAATCTGAGCGTTAGCGGCCGCTCTGTTGGGTCCTGCCTGCATGCCCGTGCTTGCTTCTCCATCCTGTGCAGAAAGCCTGTGCTCTCAAGGAAGAACAGTGCTCTGTACAGAGACCAACACAATATGGGAAACCACAGGGAGAGACACTTGCTTCCCTATGGAAGATGTGGGTTGTTCCTCAAGCCACTGGGTCTGTTTACAAGAAATGACATGAATTATAAAAGTCTTTTAGACGACGTTCACAGACAGAGATGCATGCACAAGCACACATTCCAGCTGCTTATTTTCCCTTTCTTTCCATTTTTTTTTTTGAATGTGCCTTAAATCTCCAGTCACTCCAAGCCAAGGATTAAGTCAAGTGACAGCAAAGCAGAAATCTGATCCAGTCATGCATGTGGATAAAGCCCACAGAAGAGCTCAAAACAGCAACAGTACAGCTTCCTCCCCTGTGCCTTTGCCCCACCCCCCACCCCCTGCCCGATACCTTGCAGTCAGGGCACTGTTGGCTGCCTTGAGAAGAGGAGCCCAGGACTGTTCTTCGCATTATAAAAATATCATGTAAAACAGCCACTGATTGAGCTGCTCCTTAGAATTTTTAAATCTTATTGATTGGTTGGCTGATTGTGTGTATGTGTGGTGGTGATGGTGGTATGTGTGTGTGTGCGTGCGTGCATTATGTGTGTGTGTGAGCACACATGTGCGTGCATGTGCACACGCACCCCAAAACACAGTCAGATTTCAATTTACAAGAGTCAGTTCTGGTTCGCAGGATCTAACGCAGGCCACTGTAGTCTCTTTCTCTGGCCATCAGCGCCAGGTTGAAAGACTGAAAATATTGGTTAAATTCCACATTTCTTTATATGCTAGTCAGGCATTTTCCAGTAAAATTATCTTTTCTTTGTCTCAAACTTTCCTCTGTTAAAAAAAATATAACAGAAGCTGGAGAAGGAAAACACAGTGTTTAAGGGTACTGGCTGCTCCTGTAAAGGACCCCAAATCAGCACCCAACGCTCACTTTAGCTTCAAGGGACCTGGTACCCTCTTCTGGACTCTGTGTGCACCTACACACATATGTCTCACATACATGCACACACAGATACACACTAAGTCTTACAGAATATGTAACAACAAAAATTCTATTGCTACCATCTTCCATAATTTGACTATATTTTAAAACTCTCTTTTTCTAAATAATAGCAAAGACTGAGCAAGCATTTTTCTCAGCCAATAATTGATGATAAATTATTCTCCCTTGGTATGATTGGAACATATTTTAAATTATCCATTTGCATTTGGTCTGTAATTAAAATTATGTGGCACTTAGGACATTATCCTGCAAAATGTTTCACAGGCGTTAGCTGATCCAGCCCAGAGTCCAGGTGCAGAGCTACACACACTGATGGGAAGTAATCCTCTGTGAGTTCACACACAGGTGTTCATCTACCAGCTTGGAGCAGAGATCTGCAAACAGGAATGTCCAGAGGATGTAGAATCTCTCAGACTTATCCTCTCGTGCTGAACCAGAGCAGAAGGGAAGCCCCAGAGGACCTCTGTGCTCCACAGTTGAAGCACAGCTAACACATATGTTCTATGTGAGACTCTCTTACACAACAAGAATCACTTAATCCCTTGTAAGAGGATTGTAAGTGTATCTCCATACACTTGCAGACATAGGCATGATCTCCTCCCACCGCAGTGGTCAGATGACTTGTTTTGTCCCATGAGATGACAGAAGTGAAGCATGCCCTGTCCCATCAGTGTGTGTCAGACTTCCTCTCCACCATAAGAAGGTTGTGACAAGGTGCACGTGAGTCCAGAGCAAAATGACCAGAATCTTGACAAAGCTGCACATAACCAGTGATCACCGAGGTGCAGGAGGGCTGAGGACTGAGCTCCATCATGGAGCAGTTGAGCAGCATGTGTGAGATCTTGAGTGCAATTTCCAGAACACACATGCATACATGCACACGTGCACATGCACACCACAAATACACACATACACACATGTAGACATAGACTAGATGAACAAGTAGTATATTTTGTGGTTGGACATACAGATTTTTAATTGGTGGCACAAAATGATCTGGCTACATATGGCGAATCAGTATTTGTCCATATAAACTAGCTTTACAGAAGGAAAGTGGGAACCCTTCAGCTGCAAAAAATAAAGTGAATTAGTTAACTATTAAGTCATTCCCAACAGCAACTTCTAAAGTAAATGATAATTCCCAAGTCACATTCTGGCTTCTGCTTGAGTAAATCAACATTCAGGAAGGGATATACATTTCATATAGATATGAGTACAGCTACGGAAGAGCCTGTAGGTGCTGGGGTCGAGTACACTGTGGGTCTGTAGGACAGGGTTCTGGGGTGGAGATGACCGTGGGTCAGAAAGACAGGGTGCTGGGGTGGAGTGAACCGTGGGTCAGAAGGACAGGGTGCTGGGGTAGAGATCACTATGGGTCAGCGCAGCAGGACAGCTGCTTAACATCTGTGTTTCTGTGATGGGGTCATGGTAAATGATGCTGTATACTTGATGTTTTTGCCTTATATCCAAGAAAGGCCACAAGGTGTCATGGTGCCGTGTGCACAATATTTTGAAGAAAGAAATAAGATCTCTGCCTTGCCTCCTGCAATTCACACTGTGAAATGGGGGTCAAGATAATGACAGGAAGGTGACGGAGCAGGGCAAGTTCTACGGAGAAATTGTTTCCTTTTACCGTCACCCGTTATTCTTGTTATCGCACCAAATTCTGCCTGATGTTTATTAATAACGTAAATCAGGCCTTAGCACCCACCTGATCTCTGGAAGCTTTTCAGCCGCAGCAGAACAGAAAGAAGTGTGAGAATCCGTCCTTAGCCCATCTTCACACCTCTCTTTCCCTTCCATTTGTAACCCAGCAATGCAACTGATCAAAACACACGACCTCAAAGATGGAAGCAAAACTGCTTAGATTCAAAAGGATGGTTACTCGTGCGTTTAAAAGACTCCGACAAGAATGCAATTAGTCTCCTACACCGGTGATTCACACTGCTATAGTTATTCATATTCATGAAAGAAAGTCCCGAAAAGAATGTTTTGCACTGATTATCCACCCCCGTCTGCTTTTTGATGTGGGAAGAACAGAAACTAAAAGTGCACCATTGCCATCTGTTTAATGCTGGGAACCCTGGGCTTCAGCCTGCAGTTCCACACCATGCTTTATGCTTCCGGGATTTCTGTTGTGCAGAGGATCATGATGCAAACGTGCACAAGCCTTAGATGATTCTGTCTCAAATAACCATTGTTCTAACCATATAATTTTCCTTGAACAAAAAAAAAATGAGCATTATCCATTCAAGTTTATCTTAAGATTAATATTATATAGGTGTGAGCATATATACAACTTTATGCATTAAGTTTTTTAATTTGGAGATAGTGAGTTCAGAGTAAAAACATCCCCGTTTAATTGCATTATCCTGAAGTTTATCATCCCAACTGGGAAGAATGTTGAAGGAAATGAGAATCCAAAATAATTTTTAGGAGGAGGGCAAAAATCTCACAGCCTCAACCCCAGACAAAGAACTGCAGGTACAAGTGACTGCTGGGAGAAGGAAAACTATGCTCCCCTGAGGATGAGCTCCCCTATTGTACTGTCCCAGTACAGATTGATTAGCCTTTCAACCGTAGACACAAACAACAAAAACAGATTCAGTAAACTGTATTTATCTATTTTACCATACATGCATACATATGTAACAATAATAATCAAAAGAAAGGGGGCCATCAGTGAGAGTGGAGGAGTGGGAGGATTATAAGGAGTGTACTTGAGAGGGAAGAAACAGGGAAGAAAGCTAAGGGAGAAAGTGATATAATTCTATTTTAAAAATTTTATATGGGGCCAGTGAGATGACTTAGGATATAGAAGTGTTTGCCAGGAAGCAAGCCTGAAGACCTGACCTGAAACTCACATGGTTGAAGGAGAGAGCCAAATTCTGTGAGTTGTTCTTTGATTGTCTCATGCATCATGGTGTGACCCCCACTACTAAGTAAATTTACAGTATCTGGGGGGTTGTGTGTTACACTGTAGGAGAACGTAGAACTTTAATGCCGAATCAAAATTCATAGCACTAGCTTGGGATGTAGCTCAGCCGTACGGCTGCTGAGCATGTTCAAGGTCCATGTTCCCAGCACCAGGCAATACCCCTTGTGGGCTAACATGAAGATGGAATATAAGTCACCGCCCTCGGGCATGCTTTCATGATGGGGACAGATATGCACTGCAGACATCATGAGCCTTGCTGCTTAATCCTTAATCGGTCCCTGAAATAGGTTCTCGTTGTTTGCATTAAATAGTTATTGAGCCTCAAAATGACATGTTCAAATTCATACAATATACAAACAGGATGGGGATTCAAGTCTATTCCTCACTAAAGCTCCCCTGCCCGATTTGGGAGATTTCGGGAGACTTTCCCGTGTCAGGTGAGATGGTGGGTTCTCAGCAAACTCTCCCTGTCACGCCCACACTCAGCTAGTAAAGTCAGGGTCTGGATTAGGATCTCATGCAACAAACAACACTGCTCTTGAGAGATAAATATAACACTAAGTATTTTACCAAAGACCAAAAATGGGTGCTTTATTGGGAAGAAGTTGGCTTTATTCTTAAATAGCAAAGATCTGAAGCCTGAAGATGTGACAAACAGTTCTGTCTCTAGATAAATTTTTTTCTTAAAGAATGACAGAAAATTTGCTGAGCAACATAATGGGTAAAATGACACCACCTAGCACATTTTGGGGTCATAAATGTGCTCATTCCCCAAGAACAATGAAACCTTCATCGTACATGATGAACAGAGTAAGAAATTTGAAAGAGAAGACTAGGTTTGATTCTAGCTCTGATATTTACTAACTTTTTAGCCTTGACTTAACCTGGGGCTCAATTTCCTCATCTTTCCCTTTAGAGACTGAAATGTAGGAGCCCTTGGTGTCCTTTAAGATCACTGTTGCGATGACTGGAAGCCTGTAATGGTATTTTATGACTGAAGACTTTCGAACACAGGTGTGATTGTATTTTCATCGTCAACAACATAGACCTTAGTCACTAGGCTGGTAGCTGCATAGGTGACTACCATGGACACCAGACTTCAAGGGAGGTGGTGCAGCTGTTTGTAGGATAATATTGACAATTCTGAGACTAGCCAATGAGGGGCGATGTTAAAACAATAGGTTGGTAAAGTAGATCCAACCCTAGGTCTTGTGACTGTTTTAAGTAACAAAAAATAGACACATGTAGGTCCTAGAATGGTGATCTTAGGATTGAAGATGTATTAGTAGAGACTGTGCTGGCGGTAATTGGGGCTTAGTAGACTCTGAGAATTGTGGGGTCAGTAAGTCGATGCCGTCACACCCTTTACCCTTTCAGGCTGTGGTGAAAGCTGAAGGATACTGTTGTGAGTCTCTCTGTGTTATCTCTCTCTCTCTCAGAAGTGTTCCCTGGAAGCTAAACCAATGCTGTAGTCTGGCGTTAGATACACAACACCCTGCTTTATCAAACCCCATTCACACGGACACCATGGAAGGCAAACCTTCTTGCATGCAAATTTTAAAAATCAAGCAGGATCTCATAGGAACAGGGGTGGAATTCAGACCCTGATAAATTTTCCCTGCTGTGTAGCACTAAGATAAAAAAAAAAGTGGGAGCTTACCAAAGCAATTTGATGAATTTGTCTTTAAATTTGATATTGCCAAACTGAAGACAAAAATATCATCATAGTTGATAAATTCATTTTTATGGGATTAAGGCTAGCAAATTTCTAAGGTTTGTTTTATGTGTATGTGCGAGTGCCTGCATGTGTGTTTGTGCTCCCATGTGAAGCAGTGGCCACAAAGGACAGAAGAGGGCACAAAAGTGCCTGGTGAGCCACTGTACATATGGGTGCTGGGAGTCCAACCCGTGTGTCCTTGGGAAGAGCAGAAAGTTCTCTTAACCACTGAGCCATTTCTCCAGCCCCATCCATCCCAAGCTTGAAAGTAATATCAACTATATATTAGGTTGAACAAATAAGTAAACTAACTATACTATAGCTAGTATAGAACTGGTTTTTCTACTGTGACGAGAGTTATAAATAAGCAATAGGAGACGCTAGAATGAGCCAAAGGAAACTTGATTCGAGTTGGAAACAGAAATATGAAATCTTATGAGTCTACCTCTACATACATATGTCATAGTGATGAGAGGACACATTTATTCATGGCTAATGTTCACACACACCTTTCCTGACACTGACTGCTGAAGCACCCTGAAACACTGCCACACCAGGAACGACCCAACCAATCAGCACCCTGGTATTGGTGTCTGATGTCATATCAAAACATCAGCTTGGCTTAGCACAATAGAATAAATAAGAAGTACCAGATTTGGGTTTCTCCCTCTCTTTATTTCCTTCAAATGTATGGGGTAGGGGGACTTTAATCTGGAAATCATTCCGCATCTGATGCCTCTCCTCTCCACATTCTACATATCACAGAGCTAATTTTGCCTGGAGCTGAGCTGAATTTCCCTGGCTTCCCACAACCCCTGTGATTTCTTGTGATGTTCTTCGTGCACATCCTTGCCAAAAGCGTCTGTGTCCCCAAAGGAAAACGAACCACACTTCCTTTAAGTGACTGCTTCTTTATAAACTGCCCGGCTTCAGACTACTCGAGGATCTGTATTCAGGGATGTTGCTCCTAGATGCTCTAAAGGAATCCATACAGTGTTGTGTGAACCATTCCAAACCATGCCTTTCCCAATGCAAGACATTTCTGTAGTGTGCTGCACTCTTCGCATTCTGTTCATTAGAATAAAAAGACGTGCGTGTTCTGCACTCCTGCACATCTGCTGTCTCGAAGCCCTTCTGATTGGTTGTATTTATCACCATACGTAGACACACACACATGTACATATGTGCACACACAGACGTACACGTACACACAGGCACTGGAGATGAGTGAACCAAACATTCCTGTCTGCTTCCAAAACAAAACATACCCTTCCTTCTGCAGCAAGGTTGGCTTTGAGAAAGCCACTCTTGCTTTTCCCTGCCCTGTGCATTGTTTCCACTGCTTGTTGTGTACGAGTTAATATATGTCCATGAACTCGTAGGATGTGGACAGAAACCCACTTTAAACATTGTCAGAATCCAGACAGAATGGTAAGCCACACTGTCGTGGCCCTTATTAGGATGGTGTGTAGACATGAGAGAAAATGCACATGAAGACACCCACATTATCACAGCAAACGCTTCTGGGATTACCAAGTAAATCGTAATTAATATGATACTATTGTCAGGTTGTTTTAATTCTCTGGCCTTCAGAGAGTCTTCTCCATGTCTAACTAAACTAAGTTCACCTGTCATTGCTGCTCTGCACTTCTTGGTTAATCTCTTAACTGGGAAATGATCCAATGACTACAGACATTCATGGCGGGAAGGTGTGCAGGTGTATTTCATGGTCATGCTAACTCTATGCTGCAGAACCTGAAGCCCAGCAGAGAAACCTCTCATCAGAGTGAGACTGATAGCATGCACTAAAGCTTTATGCATCTGAGCTCTCAGAATTCATCCAAAGATATTTGATTTTCATTTAAAGACAAACAACCTAGAAAAAAATGACATCTTATAGTTTACTTCATAGTTTGTAAACATGCCAGAATTTTTTTTTTATATTTCATGATCTAGTCACTGCTTAACTGTCAGTGTTCACATTTTCTTGCATAGGGAACATCACAGAAAATGTATTTTCTTGCTTGTTTGTTATTTAATTATTTATGTAGCAGTGTGGGGGAAATAGAACCCAAATCATCACACATGATGGGCTGTATATTCTTCCTAGGACTTAAGTCTTTCTGAGTTTCCTGGCTGGTAGGTAAGAATATTATCAAATACACAACTATCTGAGAAAAGAAAACAAAGGGGGGGGGGAAGACTTGCCTTCCTCAAGTCCGTCTGTTGCTGATGCCACAGTGAACGTGAAGGATGTTTGAAGGTGTTCTCAGCTGCTAAGGTTGAGAAATAAGGGTCAGTTCTAGTGTGCTGCCCAGACAGGATGCAGAGCCCGCTCTCTTGCGTGCTGCAGCCAGTGAGGGTCAAGACTAGAGTCTCCCACTCATGTGACCCCTGGGCCAGCTCTCTTAACTGCCACAGGTGGTAATGGCTAAGAGGGGAGGACATCTTTCTCCCATTTTTATCAGTTGTTCAGAGATTTGTGCTTCATGCCTGAGAGCAGAGAGCACATCTGTGTCATCTTCCCGTGTTCTCTACAAACAGCCGTGTTTTAATTGTCTAAATTTAGGTTACGAATTATATCATGAACAAGATTCAAAGAGAAGAGTGGGACTCTCAAGGACAGGGAGGACAGCCTCCTCCTGCCCCTCAATCCAGGGAGGCATTGCTAATCAACTTCTGAGCTGCATGCTACTTCACTCAGTGGTCCATACTCACCACAAAGCAACCGGACCCTTTCTTTCAGCAGTGCCTATCTGCTGAGAGAGCTTTGAAGGTGGTTGGGGCTGGGACACCACATAAAACATCAACAATATGTAATTGGGGAGATGGAAGTAGCAAAATATCCAAATAGAAGTTCTGGGGCCGTTATCACTTAACAATAGTCTTAAATGAAATTCTGAGTGTCTGCCCTTAAAGAGATATGATGCCAGCCACTAGTCAGTTTTGGAGAGAAAAGAAAAGATTCCTGTTACTATGTTGGGCAGGAGTGGAAAAAAAGCAAGGCAGATGAGTATTTTGAGGCAGCCTCTTTGGTTTTTTCCCTGGGAGAGAGCCTCTGTTGGGCATTTAGGACTTCGTTCTCTCAGGAGTGCACAACTTTTGTCCCTGCTGTTTGATGTCATCTGTCATGTGCTGGACTCATTGACAGCATTCCTGGCTGGACAGCCTGCAAGTCCAAAGCTTCCCCTTGAAATATGCCAACTGTTCCTGTTAGCACATTGTCTATCCGCAGCCCAGGCAGCCTGTGTGTGACTGAGGATAAGAAACCAAGTGTTCAATGTTGTGGTCAGTTCTCAAGTCAGTAGAAGCGGAAATCAGACCTGAAGTATTATTTATAGATTCTCTAGATTTTCTAGGCAAGAGCAAACATGAGCACAGTGGGGTCTCTGCTAAATGTCTGTCCAGGAGCGGAGACACAGTGCCCAGCACAGGGTCCTCCACACCTCAGGGCAAGAAGAGGGTACAGGGAAAAAATGTGCTGCCCAGGGCATGACTGTAATCACAAAGGCCTCATCCTTGACACACCTGTGACGAGTTCCTGCTCCATCTGGAGGAGCTCTCTGGCAACAGAAAGCTACCTAAGCTCATTTTGGATGTGTAAGTGGTGTCATATCCTGCAAGAATAATACTATAATTTGATTTTTATACTCGCATTCCATCCTAATAGAGTTGTATTTCATTAGCCAAGTAATATTGTCGAATTAACAAAATAATATATGCAATTAACACTTGTTTGATACTTGTGTCATTTATGCCCGTTTAATGAACAACTTTTCAATAATAAAAAGTTATATTGTGAAAATGAAATTCCTTTAAGGCTAAAAAGTTAACTATTATAATAAACCATTTTTACTTTTCTAGTACCTAAAATAATTTAAGGGCTTAAAGAATAAAGCCAAAGCTGGGCGGTGGTGGCGCACACCTTTAATTCCAGCACTCGGGAGGCAGAGGCAGGCGGATCTCTGTGAGTTCGA
>NC_022022.1:43239668-43241642 GCF_000317375.1 Microtus ochrogaster | reverse complement strand
ACCACGATAGGACAGATATGGAGTATTTTCTCTGTGAGTTCGAGGCCCAGCCTGGTCTACAAGAGCTAGTTCCAGGACAGGCTCCAAAGCCACAGAGAAACCCTGTCTCGAAAAAAAAAAAAAGCCAAAAAGTAAAACTATTTTTATTAATCCTCTGAAATACTATTAAAACAATGCATTTTCATGCAGGATGCTGACTTAGTTTGTGCAAGGAAGTACTCTTCTCCACAGCCTAGCTTACTATTAAATCAATGTCCTAAGAGAAAGATACTCAATATTAACAAAAGTGAGATTGCTCACTACTGAAAGCCTTTTTTACTAGTTAAGCCTTTTGTAATAATAATTTTAATGTGTTAAGTGTGTTAAGATACTTGAGCCTCACTATACACTCAGATAAACTGTAAGTTCAGTTTCAAAGGTGTTTTGAAAAATCATCAAGTTAGAAAATGGTTTTTGTCTTATTTTGTTTTAGCAGACTGCTTGAATCCTGTCAGAGTCTCAGGTATAAGAGACACAAGTCTTCACCTACGTTTAATTCCAAGAACTAGACGGAAGCTCTGACAGATGAGGAATGTCTCAGCTACTAATTTAAAATATCTTCGTTGTATCGTTCCTTTTGAGAACTCTCATCTAAAGGGTTTAACTTTAAGACAGAGACCCCGCCTAGGACACAGTCTGGTTGCGTCTGGCCTACTTCCGCAGCTTAAACGTGTTCATTAAAATGAAATACATTAACTTATAAGCCCCAGACAGGGAAGATGAAATTGCCTTAAATAACTACCGAGGAAGTAGGTGTAAATGAAAACAGTTATAAGCTGAGAATTAATTCAGGCATTAATACTTTGGTAACAGACAGATTCCAGGCTAGGTGATTAATTATTCATTCAAACATGCTTTAAATAGCCTTATTATTTAAAGACAGAAAAACATAGTGATAAAACTGGTCATTCGAAGGATAATAAGTAAAAATCATAATTTAACATGCTCTGGTACATATGTTGATAAACACATACTATAAAAAGAATTTTTCTTATAATATAATCTTATTTCTAAAAAGCATATACTAATACTTTTTAATAATAGGTGATAAAAAGGAAGGGAGAAATCACATTGCAAGTACATGGAGTTTAAACTGGCTGACATGATTCTCATCTGGGAATATATATGCTAAGTAAATAAAATTGTGTGCTATACAAACCTAAAAATGGAAAGCCCAATGCAGATTCCCATATTCAGGTCAAATGCAATGAAGTGCCTCTTCCTGGCAATGTGATTCTTGCTGCGTGGGGAGATTTGGGGGCTCCGATGCTGAATTCTCCTGAGAATCTGCTGTAAAGCAAAATGCATTTTTGCTTACGTATACATCAAAGGGTAGAAAAAAAATCCAGAGCCGGCAATTGCTGAAGCAATGAAAACAGATCTCGCCCAGGCAGTATGAAAAAGGCCTCAGTATGGAACGGGATGGCTGCTGAGCACGAGGACTCACGGACATTTAAATGGGGCGTCATAGTGACAGCTGGAAGCTATCAGGAAATAGCAGGCGGGCCAGAGCCTTCCGGTTAAGCTGACCTCACAGAATTCATGGTGAAATTGAATTCTGGTCAGGCAGGGATGACCAGAAAACACCAGAGTGTGAGGACTTGGCCAGGTATGGAAAGTCATTAGCACCAACAGGTATCTTCAGCACTGACCAAGAGTCTTGTTACCAGTGCCGTTGCAACAATGACAAATGCCAAGGTGGAGACCTGAAGGTGTCAGCCACCAGACCAGAGAGGTTCAGCCAGAGATTTCGCAGGCACATGCTGTATTCTAGAGTGAGGAGAAGAATGGAGAAAGCAAATAAGGGTTGCACGCTTGTTCAATTGTTCTACACGTGGGTCCTTCCAGGACTGAATCTTTCTGATTTTGATGTGTGTTCTTTTTTTTTTAATTTATTTATTTATTGAGGATTTCCGCCTCCTCCCCGCCACCGCC
>NC_022022.1:43200540-43239152 GCF_000317375.1 Microtus ochrogaster | reverse complement strand
ATTGGAGCACCGGACAGAAATCTCAAGGTCCAAATCAGGAGCAGAAGGGGGGGGGGGAGCACGAGCAAGGATGTGTGTTATTTTTATTTGGTTTGTTTTTTTGTTTTTTGGGGATGTTTGTTTGTTTGTTTGTGTGACAGGGTTTCCTCTGTAGCTTTGGAGCCTCTCCTGGAACTAGCTCTTGTAGACCAGGCTGACCTCAAACTCACAGAGATCCACCTGCTTCTAACAAGTGCTGGGATGAAGGGTGTGCGCCACCGCCAACCAGCCTGATGTGTAGACTTAAAAGACAGTGTGAGGAAATAACCCAAAGGCATCTCTATCTGAGCCAGCTGTTAGATCAGGTGTGCAATCAAGTCTGTGGGGCCAGCACAGACAGGTGGTTGGCTGGAGCTCACTGGCCAACCTAGCTGAATGAGTGAGACCCAGACTCAGTAACAAACTCCTCCTCAGAAACTCAAATCAGTTGAAGTACCTGTGTAAAGTCCAAAGTTCAAAAATGTTTTCAGAACAGCATCCGAGCCAGTAGGAATGAGCACTCATACTAATTAATGGCATGGGAGTTTTACTCAACAAACATATTTTTTCCTGATTAGCTTTCAATGGCTGCTGTACAAAATCATTTGGTTAAGAACTTGAATAAAATTATACAGAAAGGCCAGATTCTGGGTTGCCTGATTTACAATCTCTCTCTTGTATACCACACCAAAACTGCCTAAACTGTCTTTATACGCATACTTATACACCAGGAACATGCGTGCACATGTGTGTGCCTATCAATATGTAGGGTAATATTTGGATACTATAAAAGAATGATGCATGAAGTTTCTCTTTTAAGGTAGATGTTTCCACGGGCAGTGGTGGTGGGAAGTGTGAAATTATTTATTGAAGAATCTATAAGCAATACGTATGAATTGCAGAGAACAACACTGAGGGACAGTGGATTCCCTCATAACACTGGGCTTTGAGTCAGAATAAATGCCCTTGAGGTCACTATTCACGTCATTCTCAAAGAGATGGACTGTCCATACAGAGCAGCTGGGCAAGCGGGTGTTACTCAGCTTCAGGTAGTACAATTCCATATCCCGCGAAGAACCAACTTCACGCATCCCTTCCAACAAGCAGATTGCTGCTCTGTAGTCTGGATTTTCTGATGCAGAATTTCGGATGTGAGCAGGGTATTGGGAGGCATGGTCCATACTGCAATCCGAGAAGGTGAAGAGTCCTTTACAGAAAGGGGAAAAACATGGTACTCTGGGTATCTTAGCCTGGACTTCAGTGTGGATGCCCCATACTTGTGGTCACAACACTTCTTCCTGGAGAGTCAGGTTTAATAAAAGTCTACAGCCGTAAATAGGGGAAGGCCAGGTAGATAACTGGAATAGGAAGCAAGAGGGAGTTGGAAAGGCCCCTTTTCTGGCACAGTGACTCTAGAAAGAAACCACACCAGGACCTAGGAGGACAGAGGGATCTTCAACTTCATGTTTAAAATCTTGTGTCTCCTAAACATTAAAACAAATGGAAAAGATCTATGAAAGACTGCAAAATAGCACACCAGTGAAAAGGGTTGGAAATGTCCCAACAGCACTGAGCACGGAGGCTGCCAGCACCACTCACGGGTGGTTCAGACTGAGACTCTCCATCCTGCCTGGGACAGCACAGATGATTGCTGTCACCGTGCCCCTGCCTTCATAAGAAGAGAATGATTTGCAGTGCAGGTTGTCCTTATTGTTGTGCCATGTAAGCGAGAAATGAAGTGTCTATCATTAAAAACACCCTGGCTGTCCACAAAGAAGCTGTGTACCCTGCTGTGCACGGTACTTCATAATAACACTACAGAAGGGCAGCATCCAGCCAGCAAACTCCAGCCAAATCCACCAAATTCTTGTCAGGGTCCAGGCACTCACTACCTTGGGAGCTGGAGCTTCTTGCGGTAGCCAGTGGACCCTGTCCTCACGCAGGACTGTGAAATAAGTACTTGAGGCCCTCCAAGAGAGAATGTATTCAGACACAGTAGATACCCTGGGGTCCACCACATCCCAGACGAGGAAGTAGGAATCAGAGATTGGGTACCAAAAGAAAATGAGCAGAGTATAATATGTACATCTGAAATGTCTTAGAAACCCATTATTTCAAAAACCAACTAAATCAATTAATAATAACAAATCAATCAGGAGAAGAGGAGAACATGAGATTTGGATTTTTTTAAAAATATATTTGAATCCTGTTCAACTTTTAAAAAAACATGATTTATTTATTTATAATGTATACAGTGTTCTGCCTGCATGTATGCCTATGTGTCAGAAGAGGGTACCGGATCTCATTGTAGATGGTTGGGAGCCACCATGTGGTTGCTGAGATTGAACTCAGGATTCCTGGAAGAGCAGCCAGTTGCTGTATCCCTGAGCCTTCTCTCCAGCCCTGGATTTGGAGATTTTCAAAGGTGTAATCTAATTGTGTTTGTGCGTGTGTGCGTGTGTACACGTGCATGCGTGTGGGTTTATGAACATGCGTACAGATACCCATCAAGGCCTGAAGAAGGCATCAGTCACCCTAGAGCTGGGGTGACAGGCCTTTGTGAGTCACCTGATGTGGGTACTGGGACTGAAATTGGGCCCTCTGCGGAGCAGCACACTCTTAGCTGCTGAGCCACTCCCCTGCCAGCCTTGTGCTTTAGGTTAATACAGGCCTAGAACATGTCAGTTAAACATGGGTGTTAATTACTCTCTTGCTTTGACCAAAGCCCAACAGAAGCAGCTTAGGAGAAGAGAGATTTATTTTGTGTCATGCTTAAAGGAATAAAGTCCACCGTGGTTGGGACAGCCTGGAGCCTGGAGCCTGGAGCTCTGCCTATGACTGGTCACATATGGGCAGATCAGGAAACCCCTAAGTGACCCACTTCTGCCTGCAAAAAATCACCTCCTAAGGTTCCACAGCACCCCAAAGAAGAGTCCCAACTGTTCAAACCCATGAGCCCGTGGGACAAATTGGACCAAATGGTGATCATGGCCTTAAAAACTCATTTTATCTCTGCTCCCACAGTATCAGCACTTGCAAATGAGCCTATTAAAAGATTTCTCCAAACTCTTCATTCTCTGCTCTTGTCTTCCAGACTTTGAGGGAGATTTTAGACAAGATCCAGTGACCTCTTTAGACCAATAATGCTTTGGTCACACATGGAATTTGACACATGGAATTTCTAGACAGAAACGTGGGATCCCTTTTGTCTGATTTATGGTAACATAGGCTGATTAAATACAACATTTGAAGTGTTTAAGTTGAAGGCCTGGGAAATAGTAAGCACACTACACCTGCTAGCCTTGACCTCAGACACAGTGCCTTCTCTAAGAGGACTTAACTTGTGTCTTGTGCCAGAGAGCAGAGGTTTAGCTGCTTCTGTGCGTGTCCACACTTTCCTGCTCTGGGTCTACAGAAGCTTTCTCCTTAGATCTGCAGACTCATAAGAAATGACTAGCTACTTCTTTTATTTAAATCACTGTACGTTGACAATATTTGCTGTACTGAAGGGGCTCATGTTATTCAGCTCAACAAAGTCACAAATAATATATATTTGAAAACAAGTGGTAGCTGATGTAAGCACCAGATGCTCAAACATAAAATCAAGGAGCCGCTTTTAGCTCTACCCCAGGGCTCTTAAAGCTGCCTTCTCGGGGCGCCTTTATGTGTTGTGGTTTATTTCTGAAGCGACAATAAAATCAGGAGCAGCAGAATGAAGGGAGCCCGAGCCTGGGCATGTTTAACAATCTGCTCTGCATATGAGGGGAAGCATTGCCATCACCAGAATCAACAACATCTTGACACATGATTCAAACGTCAAAAATATCCAAGAATGCAAGATGCCGTTGCAACAGCGACAAAAAGCTGAAGTCAAATCCAGACAGGAGCTCGATCCCTGAAAAGCTGTCGTCTTCTCTGAAACTTAAGATATGCAGGGCACAATGTGGGGCGTGGAAGCTGAGCCCCTAAGTCCTCTATGATGCAATCCTCTATATGCTATGGCCCTTGGATGGTGAACAATGGCAGGGAAGCATAGGTCATAGGGCCACAGACCACTGCTGCTCAGAGAAGTCACTACTGTGGAGAAACTAATGGTGTCCGTAGATGCAGTCCAAACTCTAGGAAAGAGATATTAAAATGTATATGTGGTGGGGTTATTGTTGATTAGTGTATGCATGTGCACATGCCTGTATGTGATTGTGTTTATGTATGAATATGTACATGTCTATGTGTGCATGTGTTTTTGCAGGTTCCTGTACACATGTGTACCTAGGCACATGGAAGCCAGAGGTCAACCTTAGGTATCTTGCTTTGTCATTCTCCGCCTTATTTCTTGAAACAGGGTCTCTTCCTGAACCCAAAGCTCACCAATTTGGCAAAACTAGCTGTCCCCAAGCCCCAGAGATCCTCCTAGCCCCATGCCCCCTCCTCTAGGCTTACAGAGATACACTGCCATAACCAGCTTTTGGTGTGGGTGCTGGATGTTAAACTTAGGTTCTCAGGCTTACACAGCAAGAACCATCGAGCCACTTCTCCATTCCCTATTCATTATATTTTGCTGCATGCTAAATTATCTCAAATGCAGTAGCTTCGAACCATAGTCATCTACCTTAGGTCCAAATTTCAGGAGTGTTTACCTGGATGGCTCTGGACTAGGGTCTTACACAGACATTGCAGTCACAATGGCAGATGGGGCTGGTGCCATAAAGCAACCCTGGAGGACATGCTTCCATGATAATAAAGCTGATCGTGGGGTGCCTTTCCCCAGTTTTCTGCTTTAGGGAGTGATCAGAGGGTGAGACGACAGGACATAAGAGGCTGTGATGTCTCTCTTACCCCAGCAGAGTAACAAGCCATAGTCTCTGTCCTAGCAACCAAACACACCAACACTATTACACCATCATAAATAACAAGAGTCGTGGTCACTGGGACCCATGCTGAAAGAAGGTTGTCATAAAAGCCAAGGCTATCAAGACAAGATGGTGTCTGTCCACTGTTTTCCCTTTGTCTGAGCTGGATTTTCTTGTGTGTGTGTGTGTGTGTGTGTGTGTGTGTGTGTGTGATGTATGTATGCATGTACACTTAGGTGCAAAGGTAAGGCGTACACATGTCTGCACATGCATGTGGAAGTCCAAGTCTAATGTTGGGTGTCTTCCACTATGACCCTTCACATTATCTTTTGAGTCAAGATCCCTCACTAAGGCCAGAACCCACCAATTGTCTAGTCTGGCTTCCCAGTGCACTCAAAGCAATCTGCCTGCCTCCCTCCACCCGTGCTAGGATGGAGGATGTGTACTACCAAGTCCAATGGGTGCGGGGATCTGATCATAACTCCTCGGATATGTGCGGCAAACACTTTACCCTTCAACCCCATGATAAAGTTTTGTAAAATGTACAACCATCCTCATTTCTATATAGAATAGGTCGTGGGAAATTTCCATTTATTAATCCTTTTGTGTTTACTTTTGAAATCATTGACACATCTTTTCCTGTATATTCCATTTCTGTCCTTCACTCTGCTTCCTTCTGTTCTTCATGATCAATGGTGAGACCACAGAGTCTGGGGTTTAGAAGCCATTGTCCAAAGAGGAGGGATTCGAGAACAGACTGAGTGGTGGAAAGAACCAATCACTTCCTCTCCAGTGACTTTGCTGTCCTGTCTCCATGTGCTCTCCTTCACAATCTCACCCCTAGATGAATCCCTCCAGGGCTAGCCCACCATGTGGACCGATAAACAAGTTATATGCGCAGCATCAAACAAGGCAGAGTCAATGAAACAAATGTTCAGGTAGAAGTGGCTTCTACTTTAGCTGTTGAATACATCAAAAACACCAAAATGGTCAAGAAGAAAAAGATAAAAGTTCTGAGTCACATCTACCCACCAGTTTATATCAGCCTTAGAAAATGCTCAGAAGAGTTGTGCCAAAAATAGAAGAAGCATCTGGAACAGCAGATTGAGCCAGAGAAGTTCACTGGGCCGGCTCAATTATTTCTCTGTCCACAGACCAGGGCCAGAAATGTTCCAGGAGGCATCAGCCACTGAAGCTTCCCTCTCTGTAGGAAACCTGCAGGTGATTTGTGTCTTAGCATGTGCTACAGTTGTTCAAGTTACAGGGCTGTCTTTTTACTTGCTTTACTGAACACTGTTCTGACCCAGAGCCTCCTAAGAAGGCCTTGCATCAGCACTGAGGACAAGTCTCCAGAGGCAGACCCTGGGGTGTGAATTCTGCCCACACTTTTCTTCCCTGTGTCAGGGTGTACAAGGCGTGTTTTCTGTGCTTCCTTGCTAAGTGATTACAATATCCACTTGTCTTAGTCTGCTTGCTTTTATTGTAAATGAATACATGAGGCTGATTAATCTACAAAGGAGAGAAACTTATTCTTCTAGAACTCTGGAAGCCTAACAACAAAGGAACCATCTTTGGTGAACACCTCACAGCAGAAACCCCACAGGGTCACAAGGCAGAGCCGAGCATCACTTGGGAGATGTCAAGCAGGCCAGGATGTACCAGTGTGTGACAGTCATTAGGCGGCCAGCCTATGGACAGACCCTTCCTTTGAGGAGGCTTAACCTTCTTCCCAGTCACCCCAAGGGCTGCACCTCTCAAGTGCCACAAATAGTCTATAACTCAAAATCTTGCCTCATGGTACACACGCTACTGTCTCCATCTTTTTAAAATTCAACCATTCTGCTTGTTGTAGAAGTGCGTGTTATTAGGTTGTCACATGTAGTTCTTCTTAACTGGTGCTTGGATGCTGGGTTCTAGCACAGCATTTATTTACATAACACTAGACCCTCATTCAGGGGTCCTATTCTCTTTTCAATCTACAAATCCATGAATTACAGGTGAATTAAGCAAAAAAAAAAATGATTGGCCCATATAATACCATGCTAAGTATTGCCAAACGCAGATTAAAAAACTTGGGATTAGTAACATCTGGAGGCTAAAGATCCATTGTAGCATTAAAGAAAATGATTTGCCTTTCATAGTTTATCACTTGTGTACTTATAAGATAAAGACTTCTTTTCACAGATAAGATTAATCATTGACATCATGGTCTAACAACATTTCCAGATTGGACTACCATATACTCAGCTTGGTAGGATCACAGCAGAGGAAGCCAGGCTCAGATGCATGGGCAGAATACAAAATGAAAAACACATCGTGAAGAAGTGGCAGAAATTCCATCCTCATCCACTGTGAAACAGTGGCTTGCTGCACTGGCCTCTACATACAGCTCCAGGATTTTCTCCAGGGCCTGGGTTTCCCTGCTCCCTGCCTCTCACCTCCACATGAAATGGGAACATAGGCCAGCTCATCACTAGAGAATGTCTGCAGCGTAACACAAACTACTTTTAACAAAAATAAGGCTGGATGAATATTGCTAACGAAAGAGATAGCGACAAGAGAGAACAGAGAAGGAAATTACAAGAGAGGGAGAGGGGATGTACCGAATGACAGCAGCGAGTTATTCGTGGAAACGAGGTCACAGGTGGGGCGTTGGCTCCGCTGGTGAAGTGTGCGCTGTCAGACACAAGCACCTGAGGTACAGTCAGTTGCGCCCTCATTGAGGAGCAGACATGACGGCTGATGTCACAACACAGGGAATGTTGTGGAGCTTGCAAGTCAGACAAGGCTGGTTGACAAACTTCAGGTCAGTGAAAATCCCTGTCTCAAAATAACAAATGGTGAGAAATAAGACCCATCATTGACCTCTGATCTCCATATGTACACACACACGAGGGTACATATATATATATATATATATATATATATATATATATATATATATATATACACACACCCACACGAAAAATTATTTCCTCATTACTTTGATTTTTTTTCTTGCCCTGGACAAAATTACATTTAGGAAACAAATGAAAATAGTCTTATTTTCCACAACCCTTCATTTTTCTATATAACTGCCTAAAATGTCTGATTTGGTAATGAGTAAGTAAAATAAGACACCTAGAACAGTAATGGAATATAACACACACACACACATACTACGGTATACAAATTTCCGTATCTTTTCTCTGTGACCTAGATCCAGCTTTTCTGCAACAGGTTGAATGCACGGTCATCGCCAGGCACCATTTGGACTATGGAACTATAGATGACTAAGGAATAAAGACAAATGCTCAGATAAATAGGTATTTTAAGAATCGCCATAGTTTTTTTTTTCCAAATAGTGGGGATTATTTCTAATTGTGTGCCATTTATTCCCAACATACAATTTACTCTTATGGTAACTGTAACATCCTCCTCCTGCTGTTGCTTCTGTCTCGTGTTCTCAGAGCGCCTCCAGGGCAGTCACATAAGCCAGAGGAAGTCCCACACCTAGGGTGTGCAGTCTAGCAGGAGCTGACTGAATTGAACTAGTTGAATGCTTGATTGAGTGGGGGAGGGCAAAGAGAAAAAATTATTTTCTTAAGCAGCCACAGTGTGCCCTGTTTCACTTAACGTCTGATTAAAGCATGCAGGACCACTCATGTAGTGTTAAGAAGAGTTGAGTGCTACATGTTAGCATTTTTATTTTGTGACCAATTTTATCTTTCTAGGCTTAAGATTTTGAAAGAATCAGATCCTCAGACAGTGACTTTGTGAATCCAGCCCCTTCTTTTGTTACTCCTTCTCGGCAGATCCATCCCATTTTGTGTGTGTGTTTACAGGCACTCTTACAAGCCTGACTGACATTTCAGGTTCTGGATCTCACTGACACAGAACAAAATACAGTGTGAAAAACAAGTTAAACCAGGCTATGTCCAAGAGATCCAAAAAGCTTATGCCATCCACTAAAAATACATGATTGCCCTGTTTTTAAAAAAAATCTATAAAATATAATTAGGGGCAAACAATATGTACTAGTATTATAAATTAGGAAATTATTGTTTATTGTGTTAGAAGCAGTTTTGATAGTCGATAGTTGGCTGCACAGCAGGTCTTTAAGTTTTGGACAAATGTACAGATGCATTTTGCTATATAATATGACATCTGTAATCTTGTTTAAAGTGATTCCAGATAGGTAGATAAGTATCCAGACACATATATACTGAAATCCCATTTTATAAATGAAAATGAGATCATGATTTTGAAAATATGCATTACATGTGTCAGTCAGGTTTCTAGGATGACAACAAATACTGGAGAAGGGGGCTATTCTGCCTCACACTTTTGGAAGTGCTATTCCATGGTAGGTTGGTCTTGTTTGGGGGCTGTGGTGAAGTGCTGTCTTTTGGTGGTGCTTGACAAGACAGCTTATGGCCGGTCTGATGCCTAATCTTGACTGTCAACCCTTGGGATTTAGAATCACTTTAGACACAACTTTCTGGACATGTCTGTAAGGAATTATCTAAATTAGGTTGGTCACTCTGTGAAAACCCACCCTTAGTAGTCCAGACTGAATAAAAAGGAGCCGCTGAGCCAAGCACAAGACTTCAAGTGGCCTGTGCTTCCTGACTGTGAAGCCACACCCACCTCTGGCTCCTGATACAGTGTCTTCCTGCCACCTTGAGCCATTCCCTCTCATGATATAAGTGCTTTATAAAGTCAAAATAAACCCAACATCACAGACACCCTTTCCATTGTGAAAAGCAAATCGAGTTCTTGGCCAGTGTGAGACTGGGCAGCAAACTCTCTTACTGAAGACAGGATACAAGGACACACAGGTTCAGAGCAGGAAGGTTCAGCTCTATCGTGGCCCGTGTCTGTGAGGCAAGAGGAGAAGGGCAGATTCTAGGAGGAGCCATGGGAACAGGACAGGCTGTCAGGGTTGTATCACTTCAGGCCTCCTGGAGCTCCTTTTGAAGCAATGAGGCCATGACGCAGCATGCAGGAAGCCAGGTCTGCTAGGGACAGCTGTTCTCTTGGCTTAGTTATGGAAAAATAACCAAGTCCCAGGCAATAGGCTGACTAAGGAGAAGGGCGGGGGAGCTGCATGGCCACGGGGACTCTGGATCTCTGTTCCTTTTCAATGTGCCCTTTGAGGGGAGTGGCCAATCATCCCGACACTGTGCTTCCTCTGATCTCCACAAGGAGAAAGACACCAAGTGAAAACAGCAAAGCAGTGACGTGCTGGCCATCAGTAAGAACTGTGGAAAATTACTTCAGGGCACGTCAGGGCAAGAGGCCACAGATCAGGGAGATTTCTCCAAATTGACCCTCCTACATCATGGTATTGTAGTAAGGAGGCCGCGTGTTCATTCCCAGCTGCCCAGAACTAAAATAACTACACAGAAACTGTATTCATTAAATCACTGCTTGGCCCATTAGCTCTAGATTCGTATTGGCTAACTCTTACATTTTAGTTTAACCCATCTCCATTAATCTGTGCATCACCATGAGGTCATGGCCTACCAGCAAAATTTCAGCACCTCTATCTCTGGCGGCTCCATGGCTTCTCTGTGACTCTGCCCTCTTTTCCTAGCATTCAGTTCTCTCTACCTAACTTCTGCCCTATCAACAGGCCAAGGCAGTTTCTTTATTCATTAACCAATAAAAGCAACACAAAGACAGAAGGACTTCCCACATCATGGTATCTGTATTTGAACAATGTGCTCGTCTATACTGAGAGACAGCAGAAGGCAGATGCATGCTGGCTGGGTGTTACTCAAACCTATGGGAAAGTCGGGCTTCAGCTACGCTGCACTGGTAAGAGCCCTGAAGGGTATGGGGCACGGAGAGGCAGGAGGCAGATGCTGTGTCTTCAGTGATGTGCCAAAGGAATTCTAGAGATTTTTCTGATCCCACCATTTCCTCTGACAAATGATGCTAGTTAGGCTTGGACAGATGCAGTTACAGCTTGTACATTCAGAAAGCCACAGGAATGAAGGAGAAACATCATCTCCGCACTCCCAAGCTGCTGGCAACAGAGAGGAGGAGGGCACAGGGTACCACTCAGCAGCATCATCCTAACTATGAGAGTCAACTGGAGCCAAGTCCTCTTGATAAACACCAGAGCTAAAACATTCACCGTCTCTCTCCGTGATACCGTTGGCTGCTCCCAGTTCTTGGAAGAAGGACAGAAGCTGAAGGCCCACGACTCTCTGTCCCCCTGACTCTGGGAGACATCTAACTACAGGGCAGTGTGCCCTCTTTCCCTTACACTGCACCACCACCCCATGCACACACCTTCCCACCAGTGTGGAAGGTGACCGTGCTCTGTGTTCCTGAAATCATGTGATGTTCTGAGACAAGGAAGTCACTTTGTGTTTTATTATTCTCTTTCTCACAACATGGAAACTTCAAAAAGTTAGAACCGTAGTTTTTTTTCACAATCTCATATTCAAGGGCTAAGATAATACTCGATGACTACTTTTTAGAGGGACAGTGACACATGGGAGCCATGGTGCTCACATATGTGAGCTTCTCTTAAGCGACCTTTAAAAAGAAAGACCTGATAAAACCAGTTTTCACTGTGCAAATTCTGATGGTAACATCTAGCCAAGATAATTGCTGCTCTTCTGGCCATGGCATGATTTTTTTTTCCTTTCCCCTTCAGGTAATTATAAAATGATTTGTTGTAACAGAGAAAAAGCAGATAATGTGCAGGAGCCATAAAGATTGAACATAAACATGTCCTAATTGCAAAGCTACTGTAGGGACACAAAGGAAACACACATGATCTCAGATAAGCTGGACCCCCGAGAGCCAAGCTCCATCAAATGCAGCACATCTACAACTTCATTGGTCTGGATTCTTTCAGAAGAAGCTATAAATTCCAGGACCTTTAATCATCCCAGAAACAATTGACTGGAGCAAAATATCAGTGATGATTTATCCTTACCCAAAGTGCATATTTCAAAGAAGCAAGTTTTCCTTATGCACACAAAATTAAACTCCTGGGACCTGAGGGCAAGTGGGTAAATTGGATGTAGTATTTAGAATACCGTGAGATCTTCGGTCTTATAAGAAGTCATTTCTGCTCCTTCACCCATATTCCTGTAACTAACCCAATAAAACTCATGGATCACCAAAAAAAAAAAAAAGAAGTCAAAGCAGTGTGTGTGTGTGTGTGTGTGTGTGTGTGTGTGTGTGTGTGTGTGTGCTCATATGTATGCACAGGGGCTTATGTGTTTACATACCAGGCATATGTGTTCATGTTCACGTGGCAGCTAAGGATTAATCTCAGTCTCATTCTTCCTGACTGTCCACTTTGATTGTTCTCCTTTTTAATTTTAAGATTATAATTTAATTACAACATTTCTCCTTTCCCTTTCTCCAAATCCTCCTCTATACCCCCACCCTCGTCAACAATGTTCCCTGGGCCTTAGGTATGGGAACGTTTGTACGTACATCCATGGAGACTGTGCTCCGCAGCTCTGCATTTGATTGATTATGGTTGTCTGCAGTGGTCTCTGTTGCAAAGAGAAGGATTTGGTGAGGGTTAAAGACTACTCAGCTGTAGGTCTAAGAGCAAATATTTGTAGACTGTTGATAGGGATTGTGCTGGTCTAGTAAATACTAGCCATGGATTCCCCTTCAATAACCTTGACTTCATTAATGATGAGTAGTTGGTTAGGTTCTGAGTTCTAGGTGTGGTTTTCCTCCTGTTGAGTGAGTCTTAAATCCAATTAGAGAGCAGCTGGTTACCCCAAGGTATGAGTGCCAATACTGAACCTTTAAGGTTATTGGGCCACGCTGGTCATTCATTGATGTTGTTCGTAGGCACCATGCATGGGTAGAACTGAGGTCGCCTCAATCCTTTAAAAACTGTGTGGAGCTTTCTAGTCCTATGAAGGCTAGTCCTCGGGAAGAGGGAATTCTAGTCAGATCCAGCTCAGGGCTTTGGGACCTTGTTTGGGGCCAGGACTAACTTATGCTTCTGAGGACAATGGCAATAGGATATGTGTGTGTATGTGTGTGTGTGTGTGTGTGTGTGTGTGTGTGTGTGTATGGTCATCCTGGCATATATAGATGTATGTATGTATACATACATACATACATCCCTGGCCTGCCACTCAAAAGAGGACTTCTCGTGTCTGCTATTGGGGTTTTGCTAAGTGGTGTTTTTTGGCTCTTGTAGAGATCACTGTCTGCCAAGATGAGAAAAATTCATTAAAACTACAAATACACACCTACATGTATAGTTACATGTATTGTAAGGTAGCTTTTGTTGTTTTTTTGTTGTTGTTGTTAACAGTTAAAAGTATGATTCCTTGTGACTCTTTCAGAAGTCCTTGCTGTTCGTTTATCCACCTCTCCTTCTTCTGTGTTTATTTTTCTCCCCCTTTTCCTTCCACCCCTCCCCCATCAGCTCACTTGTACCCATTATTAACCTTTACTCTTCTTCCACCCCTCCCCCATCAGCTCACTTGTACCCATTATTAACCTTTCCCTCCTCCAGTCTTTTCTGTATCAACCTTGATCTTTTAGGCAAAGTCTCTCTCAAGCCTGGCACTCACAGATAGGGTGACTCAATGGCCCTGGGGCTGGGGTTCCGAGTGTGCACCACCATACCCAGCTTCATGTGTAGACTACGGGCTCAAACTCAAGTCTTCATGCCTGAAAGGAAGACATGGCTGTGCAGACTGAGCTGATATCCGGAATCCCTAAAGGCAGGCTTCTTTACCACTGTGTTTATAATCCCCTTTTCCTAGTGGCTGTGCCAAAGGAGGTTGCAGCTGTTGAGCCAACTTTATCTGCACAGTTTTCTGCCCAGACTGGAAAATCACCAAGCTTCCTCCAACCACAGACTCTCCTCTTCTGTGTTGTCACTAAATGTCCAGGCATGTATCTTTTAAGTAAATCATCTTCTCTTAATGTTCATTTGTCCTGAACCATTTAATAGTGTGTATTTTGATAAACTAACATCAGCTTTTATTTAAATCTATCTAGAGGCCATAGGTGGTAGAAAATAAAATTTATGCCAGGCCAGAGGCTGCACACTTAGCCTTGGAGTGAGTACTGTCTAAGCACCCTTCATTTAGCCACTTGCAAGTCCCCATTTGCCAAGCACCTCTACGTGTCTGTGATTCAACTGCTTGCCTGGAGTCTTATATGGATGCTTCTGTGTATGGGTATGACTTGCATGCTCACTTGCTTGGACTACGTGGCCAAGTCATACATGCTTCGGGCCCTGTTTTGTCACGTACATAAAGAAGAAAAACACATCCTATCTGCTTACTTTATGCCACAGTGGTGACATTAGGTAGATTAAACTCCTCTGAACTTAAGTTTGCCTAGCTGCAAAGCAGGAAAAACAACATCTTACCTTTCAAGGTGATTGTAAAAATAAGATAATCTCTGTAAAGATCTGAGTACAGTCCCTGGTCCATGATGGGCATTTTAAAGATAGTTAATGTGATGGATTGCATGTTTATTGTGTACTAAAGATTGCAATCATCATTGTTTTCTACCTAGTGACAGCCCAGAATGGAAGGTTTGGCGGGATGTGAGTGGGAAGAAATCTGGCTAGATAAGGCTGATGCGGTTTCAAGAAGAGTTTTTAACTCCACCAAAGTTCAGTTTGCTCTATAATAGCACACATCAAGGTACAGTGGGGGAGAACATTCCCCTTCAGGGCTGTATCTTCCCACACGTGGGGTAGCACACCAAGCAGCTGACAAACCAGTCACTACAAAGGGAGCTGGGTCAGCGCCTAGATAAGAGTTGAGAATGTTGTGTACCAGGTCAGGTCTCCTGTGTGAGCAGATGGCTGTCGTCTGGCTCCATCTGCAGCCTTTATTCGTTAGTACACACCACAAAGACTACCGGTTATTAGATGTCAGAGACAGAACACAGGGAAAGGATACAGTGCCCAGTGTAGTCTGAGCTCTGCAGGGAGCAGTGATGAGGACCCCGCTGGGTTTGCAGGGCCTCAGCTGAGTTCTGTCGCTGGAAGGCCTGTCTGCAGAAGGATTTTTGCTGGCTTTTACAGTTACTGTCAAATAAGTTTCATGGAAAAGAAATTCTCTCAGATCTCTTCTAGATTAGAAGGAATTATATTGCTTTGCAACCCAATTTTCTGTGCTGATTTTAGTGTCAATAGCCCTTTTAAATCTCAGGAAATCCGTGTGTGTGTGTGTGTGTGTGTGTGTGTGTGTGTGCGCACGCGCAGCTGAGGGTGATCCAGAGGCCTTGCTATTCTGCAAGCATTTAGAATACTCTTCTTATTTCATTAATAGAAATTGTTTTCTTGAGAAAATGAATTTTTCAGGTTGAATTTTGTGCTAGCCATTTATAACAGCATAAAATGTTAATAATGCTACAATGATTTTTAAAGACATTTGTTATCATTTGAATTTTAAGAATAATAACCTAAAGGACTGGAGAGATGGCTCAGCAAGCATGGGCACTTCAGGAGTTCAGGTCCCCAGAATCTACCTCAAATCCAGATTGATACAGTGACCGCCTATAACCCCATCATTCAGGAGACAGAGACAGGTGTGGGTAAAGCAAGCTCGCTGGCTTAGGAGCTGAGGTGCCAAGCACAAGTCCAGTGAGAGATTAGACTTCAATAGATAAGGTGGCGCACAGCTGGGGAAGATACTTGATATCAGTCCCCAAGTTACACACACATACACATGTGCCTGCATGCACTCATGCATACTCAGACATGCATATCACACAGACACACACATGCCCACACACCTGAGCACATGCACACACACAAACACACATGCCCACACAAAAATACACACACATATGCACATGCACACACATGTGCGCATGCACACACACAAACACACATACACACCCATGTGCAATGCACACACACACACATATACACACCGAAAGTCAACAAACTACTATTCACAATGACATAGCTATTTTCAGTCAATGCACTGTGTGCCTTGTGTGTGTTTACTTTCCCCGCTGAGGCTGACTGAAAAATGTGCTTGTATATACAGAAGCGTACGTACAGTGGAGGCTTCAGAGTGTTAGATCTAAGACCTGGCCATAGTCAGTTTCCCTCAAATGTCCATCCTTAATCCCCTTGAGTTGGAAGCCAAGTCACCCAGGGAAGTAGAAAGGCCAATTGTTAGTTCCTAGTATTGATATATCAGAACCATGCAACCCAGAGCTGTCATGGTGTCACACCCTCAGAGCTCCAGAGATGAAAGCTGCATCTCCTGACTGCCTGAAAACTGCAGTATGTACTGGGAAGAGGCTCCTGCTCTTGGGGATTTACTAAACCACGTGAATGTAGATCACTCATTTCTTTCTGGAGGCAAAGCTGTGGTCCTGACACCACCTGTTTCTCTGTCCAGCCTGTGGATGGTTTGCAGACCTGTGTGTCAAAGAAAAACTCCGGAGCTCACGGTGGGTCCAGACGGTTGCTCTGCCTTCTGTGTCCATCTTAGAGCCTGTCTTCTGTGTTCCTATCAATGCTAACCTTGGATGCGGCGAGCTGCATGCTCTTCACCCTACTGCCTCAGCACCACAGAGAACAGCAATCAGATCTTTCAATGAAACCATGGCAACCAAAAGGATTAATTTCTGCCTTGTCTCTGCAGCTCAGTCTTGTTATCTCTCCACAGTCCAAAAGATAGCGTGCACACGTATCACCACGATATCACAGAATAAGGGCAAAAAAAAAAAAAAAAAACAACAACCTAGGATCAAAATGGGACCTAAAACAAGTAGACGTGAAGGTACCAGAGAATCTGGTACCAGGCCACGTATGTAGTGAACAATAATTAGCATAGTCTACAGAAACATTCTTTGTCAGTGGTTCACTGGTTCTCTGTGCTTTCTTAATTAACTAAATGTAATTTTCCTGGACAAAATTACATTTAATAAAGAAAAATATTGTCTGTTTTCTGAATAACTGTCTTAAAATGTCTGTCTGGGTGAACTTATCTTCACCCTGTTTTATGTACAATCAAAACTGCCCCTCTGCCACCGCCAATCCCATAGTCCCTCGGTGACTTGGATGATACACGCAGCCCTTAACCCTCCCCGGCTCGCTCTGATGCTACAGCTAATGAGCTAAAAGAGGACTCGTGGGGCCTCTGAGGCTCATCAGGAGAGTGCACTCTCCACCTTGAGAAAGATATCTCTCTGCTCACAAGTTGATGACTAAGGTGCAGAACGGCGGCTCCCATCTGATCCTCATAAAAACAGTGACATTCTTGAAAGCTAAGCACTCTCAGTAAACCACCGCTAGCTGAGTGGCGGCTGGTAAGTGCAAAGGCCTTCCTCAGCCGTGTGCTTCTGTCTTGATGACATTCTCTGTGCTTGCTGAATGTTCTCTCTATGGCACCGAGCCTTATACCAGCTGGATAAGCCCCAGCAACTGTACAAAGGATAGTCGTGGTAAATCTTGCTGTTGTTTTTTAAAAAAACAAAAATCTATTAGAGAAGCCGCCTGAAGTGGCAGGGGTCGAATCTGCCTATTTTCCAGACTGGTGAAAAAAAAAAAGTCATTGGTACAAAAGCCATAGTGGTGGCCTGCTTTTTGCTTTGAATGTTCTGCTGCAGTAATTCCATATGCACCCGAATGTGGCAAGCAGAAAATGAAAACACAATGTCCCCTGTCTCTGTTTCATTAGGTCCTGACTATGACCCCACTTTTAACCTCTCTAAGCTCCTTTTCCTCACCTGGGTACATACCTGGAACAGCATCTGTTTCACCTGGGATGCCTCACTTGGGAATGCACTCGGGATGGCACCCGCCTCACAGAAATGTTGGGAGAGCAGCATGAGAGACTACATGACCTGTATTCATGCCTGCCATACACTAAGAATTTATAAGTTTTCCAATTTTAGCTAATATAACAGTAATTACTGTTGCTATAACAGATAAAGAATAAATAATTGCTGAAATATTGAATCAATGGCCAGTAAAAAATCCAGGGTAGATTTAATAGAGATAGTTAATTCACCTATTACTCAAAAGGTTTTCTAAACGATTGTTTCCCTTTTAAGAACAGCAGCTAGTTCCCATGTTTAAAGATACAAAGGAGAGTATCATTCTGAATCATGTTGTATTTGTGTTGAAATGTATCCCTATAATTTGACACAAAACTCCCATTTTAGGGTTAAAGTATACTTTTTTAAAACAATTGTTGTATCTGGATCTATAAATTTACAATGTAAACTTTATCTCTGTCAGAACTGCTGAAATACCCACATTCACTTTTTTTTATTTTTTCATTCAAAAATTTATACTTCCTCCCCTCCTCCCATTCCCCTCCCACTCCCCCACTCCCCCTCCTCCCTCCCTCTCCCTCCTTAAGAGAGGGCAGGGTACCCTGCCCTGGGGGAAGTCCAAGGCCCTCCCCACTCCATCCAGGCCTAGGAAGGTGAGCATCCAAATAGACTAGGGTCCCAAAAAGCCAGTACATGCAATAGAAACAAATCCCAGTGCCATTATCGATGGCTTCTCAGTCTGCCCCCATTGGCAGCCACATTCAGAGAGTCCAGTTTGATCACATGCTCGTTCAGTCCTGGTCCAGCTGAAATGGTGAGCTCCCATTAGAACAGGCACACTGCCTCAGTGGCTGGACCACCACATTCACTTTTTTAAATTGGGAATAGTTCACCTACTTATTTTCTGAGTAGACTATAGGTATGCAGTTCTCACAACTTTCTCTTCTGGGTGGCAAATTCATGCCCCTAAGTTCACTGAAAGCTCTTCGGATTCCCAGTCATTTCCCAGCTCCTTTCTAATAATACATCCCCACCCTGCCCGCTCTTGCTTGGTTGTTTATTCTGTGCCCGGCAAGCTTAGCCATCTCCCAGCATCTACAAAATGGGGAGTTTTAGCTAAATTTCACAAGTGAGAGAGCTGTGCTCAGAGTTTCATGAACTTCCGGTGCTCACATGCAGAATGGGGGCAGCTAAGAGACGTGATCCTAGATGAGCAGAGTCCGTGTAACTCTGGAGGCAGGTAAGAGACACGATCCTGGATGAGCAGAGTCCGTGTCACTCACGGGCTTCCTCACACCCAGGAACCACCCAAGGTCTCACCTCCTGGGCAGCAGGGCTTCCCACACATAGCCCTTTGTCTCACCCTGGTTTCTCTTTGGTCATGACGCCCAGGCACGCATGTGACCTCTATCTAGATTTTTACACTCAACTAAATCCTCTGCTTGTAATTATTTCTTTTCATAAACTCGTCTCAATAGGGAACCTAACTTGTCTGACTCTATTTGAGAACAAACAAATCTCAAATTGGCTGTGAAGCAGAATCCACAGGACAGATCTTACCTGTAACACTTTTTCGTGGGCTGAATTTCTGTGTTCTTTACAAACCCACTCTGTGAGGCAATGTGGCTTTCTACAAGCAAACAAACATGGCGAAGAGATGGTGCAGGATAGCGCTTTGTTTCTCCCATCCTCTCATTGAGATGACATCCTTGCTGGATTTACAGATCAGTGTTACAAACTCAAAACAAATAGAGAAAGTCAAGTCCACTTGACCTAATTACTGACCATAGAAGCCTCTTTTTCTGCCCCACTGAATGCAGTTTGCCCATGAAGACCCCTTTAGGCTGTTGTCTGACCCATCATGTAATGCTTGCCTTTCTCTTTTCATGTAAAGAATTCTTTTTATCTGAGCATGTACAATAAGTTTCTATTGATGAATTTATTTTACAACATTAAACTAACATTTCCAAGATGTCATAGGAGAATATTTTAAATTTAAAAGAGTATTAGTCAGGAACGTATTCTAATTTTTATCATTGCACCCAAAAAAAAAAAAAAACAAAAAAACATTGCCTACTAGAACATCTTTCTTCTATTGTGATTTTTATGTAAGATTTTGTTAGTTTTTATGATCAATAGAATTTTAATGAAATTGCTAAATATTCTTACATTTCAAAACTTCTCAATTGCACAGCTCCCACCGTCAGACAGATGGCTAGGCTTCCACACTTTAGCTATAGCTTACAGTCTTTCACCATCCGAGGACGCCTCTGTTGACGGGTGTGAACACTCCCAGATCTGGTTATCATATATTCTAGCTGTCTGAATATTTTGCAGGGTCTATTGGCCCAGAAACAGAAAATGGCCCACGTCCCAAATGAGTCACCCTACTGATGGGACAAACACATACTTGGGTTATTTAAGTAGCTAAACATCAAAAATGTTTTCTTTGGAAGGCTTACTTTATATCTCCTGCCATGCGAGGTTTTCATTATTAAAGCCAATAGCCAAAGTAGACTCATAGAGATTCTCCATTTTAACGTGCTTGCTGTGAATGGAACTGCAGATTGCTTTGCTTTGCCCTATAAGAAAAAGGGATTCCACAAACAGTGACAGATCAAACACACACATAAATACACACATATATGCATATGCACACAGAGACACATTCACACATGCACACAAATATACACACACACCTATACACATGCATGTGCACATATACACACATACATACATACATACATACATACATACATACATACATACATACACAGACACTACTTTCCTGTCTGCTCAGCACCATCTCCCAGGGACCCTGCACAGCTGTTCCCAGCTGCAAGGTCTTGAATGTGGGTGTCTACTTTTACTCCCACCGTTAGTTTCCATGTATTTAGTTGTAAGAATTAGTGCTGTTCTTTTTCATATTGTGACAAATTGGTGATGACCGAGTTCTATAGTAAAAAATAAAATGTGGCTGTTTTTCCAGGCCACAGTTCCTCAAGAATGCAAGATGCGCTAATATTTGAGTTCTGTCTCTTCAGGAATGGTCTCTAAGGGTCTTCTGCTGTCATTTAGATTGCCAGTGACAAAGCTGACCTTTGTATAACTATTTTCATTGTCACCAACACATACCAACTGAAAAAAAACTTTCTTTAAAAGAAGGTTAAAAGAGGACCAGCTAGAGTGGAGGTGTGGTGGTGATCTTAGTGCTACGCAGTTGGTTAGACTCTTGCAAGGAGGTTGCATTGGGAAGCTATCTGTGCATCTGGCGGTAGGACCATATGATTCAGGCACTCTGGTTCCATATGTGTTGTATGTGTATGTTCACAGTGTATGGATGTCTTATTCTTGTTTTCTACTGTTCTGATAAAATGCTGACTGGAACAACTTAGGGGATAAAGGATTTATTTGGCCCACAATTCCAGATTACCATCAATGAAGGTGAAGTCAAGGTGGTAAGACTCTGAAGGAGCTAGACACATCCATGGTCAAGAGCAGGAGAGCCATGCATTGATGCATGCCTGATAGTGCTCAGCTCAGTTTCTCTACTCTTATGCAACTCAGGATCCTCTGTCTAGGGAATGATACTACCCACAGTGGGCATGTCTCACTGCCTCAATTAATTTGAATAAGAACATAGCAATAGCCGTGCTCACAAGCAACTTAATCTAGACAATCCTTCACTAAGACTCCCTTCCGAGCTGGTTCTGGTTTGAGTCAAGTGGACAGCACTGACCACCACAATGGGTATGTGTATAAAGGCCTACTTTTTACTCCAAAACATTAATGTGGAAATGACTGGGAAGTCATGTTCTGTGCTTAGAAATAATGAGGTTTAATCTTTAAAATTACAAACTGGGATCATTTGGAATTTTCCCATGATTTGAGTTCTCAGCAGATGCTAAGCAAATCTTGACTGAGTGCTATGTAGGGGCCAGTGTGCCCTCCCGAACATAACTAACATGTAGGATTTTAATAGAAGAAAACCCTTCACACGTCATTGCCTGAAAACTCCAAGAGCAGCTTCTGGCCCTTGGCATGGTAAATGTGATTCTATAAACTGTGCTAGAAATGTCTCTTGGATGTTAGCTCAGCACAGGAAAAGGCCTAACAGCAAATGCATCACAGGGATTTTGTAAGCCTCAGACACAAGGCTTTGCCAGTTGCTCTGCCCTCAGGGAAGTTACACATCAGAGTCCTGCTGAGTACCTGTTGCATGCTTGCTGATTGTCTTCATGAGTGTTTGTCTCTATGTATGATTAATGCACACAATGTTTCTCTTTTCTTTCCTTTTTCCCTTTTTGTAGAAATTATTGAGCCTACTACCTCTAGTCCTGTCACAAGTCCAGGTCAGTATCCACATACATTTACAAAGTATGTCTGGGTACTTCTTCCGTCAACCAAGATTTCCGCATTGTCACAGAAACACAACCAGTTGCTTCTGGGCCCCAGTCATGGGTGTGGCTCTGGTGTCTGTCATGTGTTCTGTCTCTCAGATATGTTCTCACGTTGGGTCCTGTGTGTGGTGTCTGACTTGTTGGTGGTGTACGTCGTTAGTTCATGTTGTAGGCTCTGCGTCACATTTGAAGCCATGCAAGCTGATTAGGTACGCTCTGCCTACACAAACAGAGTGGCGAGAGTTTCCAAGGATTTATGAGTAGCTATTTAAAAACTTTTTACTTTAGCTTGGTATTATATTATTATAAAATCATTATGAGGCAAGAAAGCATTTAGTGTTTCCACAGGGAATCATCTAGGGAAGGCAGGTTCTCCCATTTTTACTAAATTCCAAAAGGAGACTTTGGTCTCTTGAACTGTCAAGGCAAAGGACTGATTTTGGCTGTTGGCCTTTATTTTCAGGTTGTTCCCAATTCAACTGCAAACATTCATCTGTGAAGATGGGCTATTGCTGTAAGAGTGTTTTTAAGAGTTGTTTTCGACTGGGAACATTTCTGAAAGACACACAAAAGAATCAAGATAAAAGTATTGATATTAGAAACAACCTTTATCCTGTTACACCAAAATTTAGTGGCTCATTCTGAACATTGTCTGCTGGCTATTTCAAGAAGAAAGTCAAACATACTGAAGTCATTTAGCTTTGAACTTATATGGACTTCTATAACCGCTGAGTAAAAGGGTTTTGGATGCTGCCTACCATGAGGAGGTATAAGTTAGTTAAATAGTTGTTTGTCTCTTGTTCCATAAATGGCACTAAATTTTAGTCTAAAATGGGATTTGCTGATCTGAGAAACTGAGAGGTTTAGGAAATGAAAAAAATGTATCTCAAATTGTAATCAATCAAAAATGCTTTAAATTGGCTTGGGTGATTATGAATGCCCCGCCCCCACAAGGAGACGAGCTAGATCAGACTCACGATTAAAAGAGTCTCATAGTGCAACACTTTCTGCTCAAATTATAGGATACATTTTCATAACTTCTCAAAATGAAGCATATTTGGATAGACCGTCTGTTACTATTTTACCACTGATGTAGGCGAAGTTTACACGACAGTGTTTATCACGGTGTCCCGTTTTGGATGAAAGTAATAACCCTGAAGTCTGAGCATAGCATTCACAGTAAACCCAAACCTGACCATCCCATCACCTTACAACTTATGAAAGATCTGATTCCTCTGGGTACCCATAACCTTCACGGGGTGACATGTTCCTGGGGCGTATGTGGTCTTAGAATGAATTGTATGAATATACCTTTTGATCTTCTTTTCTCCATCAGTTTTAAAAGGTGTTAAGTGATTCCGTATAGTTCAGTCAGCTACTTGACAGATTAAAAAAAAAATGCACTTGCTTCCTTCCTAAGCCATGGCCTTATTTCTTGCAAAAAGACTTGCTGATTTAGAAGTTTAAGGTATTTTCCTCAGTCCCTCTAGTAAAGCATGGGATGCAAACCACTTTGAGAAGTGGCATCTAGTCCCATTTAAGTACACACTTCCTTTCTGTGTTTGGAGGTGGAAACTGCCAAGAGTAATTCTCGGCAGGCACTGTGCCACACACTGTCAGTAGTGGGGACTCATTTTTTTAAAGCCTGTTTTAAGCAAACAAAGAAATTGTTTCTATCAGTATAAAGATTCCTATCTCTCCATATAATGCTGAAGAACATCGAATTTCAACCAGCTGCCTGGGTTTAAAACCATTGCTGTAAAATTGAATTCCCCCACAGTGTGACCTTTGGAAGGAAAATGTAAGCCTTAAAAATTTTCATTATAGGGAAAGTTAATAAATACATGTTGAATTGAATTGAATTAATGAACTGAAGGACAGAAAACAAGCAGAGCTATCAATGAAACTTGGCTCCCATTAATTGTGCCTTTAATAAAAACTCCCACGACCAGTGTGGTTGGGCAGGGATTTAAAAGTTGTGTGGTTTAAGCAGGATTGGCAGGGCGCTAAAGAATAAACAAATGACCTTAAAAGGACACGCATGTGCTGAGCACGGTGTGGGGAAGGTCGGCAATGCACGGCTCTAAGCAAACGTCCCTTAAAGGTTTTTACAAGCGAAGCCAAATGTTGAGAGCCCCAGCTGAATGAACCAAGCTTTAAGAGAATGCCTTCCAAAGAACAAAAGAAAGCGAAAGTTCTCACTACAGTATTCAGCAGAAATATCCAATTTGCTTCTTCTACATAAGTAGGGGAAAGAATAGAAACAGAATTGAAGCAGATCTCATAATTCCTGATCTCACTGCAAGAGAGTTACAACAGAGATAAAGCAGATGTGGTTGCCGGAATGCTGGGCACACTGAGGATAGATTGGCGAGAGCAGATTTATATCGGTCATGTTCGGAACGGTCTAAAGAAATGAAGGTCTCAAAGTCATAACTTATATTTTTATATATTCTTGAAAAGTCAAAATGTGTCACAATTGACGGGAGTGGAAACTGAATTATTAACGTCATTATTCAAGGAAAGGCCACAAAAGAGAGGATGCAATAAGAACAAAAGAAAACTCTTCTTTGATCCACCTCAGCCTCAGCGTCGGAGAGGTAAAGGCCATTTTTCATGATGAGGGAGACGTGCGGTGAATTTGAGAATCCAGTCTCCTTTTATGATAATTGCCTGGCTGGAATGTGTTATTCTGGGTAATGGTCCAGGCTGACGCATGCCCATCATTAGGCGGAGAAGAGTAGCGTCTATTCAAACACGTACACCATTTCTAGTTAATGTTTTTAAAGCAAACACATTTCGTAATTATCTTTGAAGTCTATTTTAATAGTAGAACTTTATTTTTTAAAAAGGATAAGGTGGGGTGCCATGAATAGACAGGCTACTGTCCCTAACACTAGGAGAGGTTTCCTAGTGCAGCCTGAATATCTAAGCCCACACTTACTGCTCTCTCAGTTCTGTGGCTCAAGGCTGAAGTTTCCAGGCCAGAACCAACCCACCATGATGTCTTCACATTGATCATACACTTACTGGTCACACCCACCCAGCCTCACAATGGCCCCTTGAAAATTAAATTTCAGTTAAACCAGCATCTGCTTGGCTTTGTGTATCTCTCAAAATAAACATTCATGCAGGCAAACATTTAGTGAGAAAGAAAAGAACAAGGTGGGGTGTGTTCAAGGTGCCACTGAGGCCCCACCTGGAAACTTCCTCACTTGGCTCCAGGAAATAATACTTAGCAGCCATCAAATGAACACCGTTATTATTAATAAGTGCATGCCACTGATGGTAAAATGAATCTACTTATCCTTAGACAAACGGGAAAGTGTAAAAATATGATTTTTTGTACAATAATCAGTCACTTGTTACCTCCCACTACCTTTGTGAAGTGTCACTGTTTAAAGATGGCTATTGCTAAGCTTAATATGTTTTAGTATCTAAACATGACTTTACAACCATTAGTGAAAACTGTTCCATCTGACAGCCAAGGAGAGAAAGAGAACACTTACCAAAGGGAACTCAGCAGATATGTGGCAGAACCCCATGTAACAACACCCAGAACTCTGCCACCAAGAGCGCATGCTCAGCTCTAAACAATGGCAAGTAGTAATGAAAACTGATGTTTGTAAACAGAGCTGCATCACAGGGAGATGCCAGGCCGTTCAAAAAACTCCCAAACTGAATAAATTCCTGTTGGATTCATCCACTTGGCAAATCAACCTTCTCTTTGCTGGCTGAGTTTTCTCAAAAGGGAAAATGCCTTTATTCGTTACCCCAGGAATTCCCAATTTCCCATTTCCTCTGAACAGCACAGGCGAGCATACAGCAAACACTCATTGAATTACAGCTGTGCTGGGCTCAATGTAAGTGCGGAGAGCGTAAGGATAACTTAAGGGTGGTTGGGCCCACTTAGGAGGCAGCATATTATTAACCACTAGTATAATATAATATATTCCATAATTCCAGTTCAGGGAGAAAAGCATATGATTTTGCCTGGAGAGAGTCTTCACGTGTGTGAGATGTCCTCACAAATTAGGCACAGCTATGCCGAACGTGGGTATTACTGCACACATCAAGCAAAGGGGATGCTTAAAGCCAATGGCTAAGTGACTGTAGAAGGCGGAGGGTGGTGGATAATTGAATTCTTCACCCATATGAGCTAATCTCAGGCTCTATCTTCTACGAACACCAGATGGTATCAATGAGAGCACTGAGTGAGCCACTTTAATGGTGTATTTGAGCTAACACATGGTCATAAACATCCCAGGTTTCCCTACAATGACCGACCTAACACCTTTCGCTTCACAATGGGTGATGCCTAACTTTTTTCTCTTTAACACTCATCCAAAAAGTAGTCATTCCAACAAAAGTTGGAGTTAACTCATTAACAGTCTAACCAACACTCACTTCCTTGTATCAGCTCCTAAAATACTACTATGCTAGAACGCCAGAATTTTTATATGCACTTATAGTAGGATATTATATAAGCTTATAAGGTACAACATCACATTCTATGCTGAAAAAAAAAGCCAACATTAAAAAAAATTACCATTCCTTGAGGAATGAACAAATGAATAGGTTGCTTATAAAAGCTAAAGCTGGAACATGAAAAGAATCTCTCATGGGAGCCTCAGTAAAAACATCCAGAGGTGGAGAGCAGTAAAATCTTTCTATCAAAAATCAGTCTAGTATGAAAATCTAATAATTTGGCCATTTCATTACTAAACATAAAGGTTAATACATTGCAATGACTCTATTGAATGTGTGTGCCTCACTAGGCATGGATGACAGTATGGATAGGAGCCCTGTGACAAGTGGATGATGGACGGATGGACAGATGGACATATGGACAGATGGATGGATAAGTGAATAGATGGATGAGTAGATGAATAATTGAAAGATGAGTTAATAGATGGACGAATATATAAATGATGGGTGAGTGCATGATAAGTGATGGATGGATGAATAACGGATGGATGGGTAGACGGATGAGTGGGTAGATGAAAAGATGGATGGTGGATGGATGTGTGTGTGGATAACTGATGGATATTTGAGTAAATGGATGGACCCATGATGCATGGATGGCGGACGGCTGGTTGGCTGGATGAAAACAGTACAGATTTCCATCTGGAGCATAGGGCTGGTCTCTGGTAGAAACAATTAGGGCCAGCCTGTGTCTCTGCCACATCCTAAGAATTCACTGAGCATCTGAGCAAGGCACATGGCACGCCTTGCAGTAGGCATGCAAAGGTGACTTTCCCACGACGATCCTTTCGTTTCCACACTTTAGTAGGTGAGTGAGACAGGGATGTAGAAGAGGTTTGTATCGTGAGCGTCTGATATAATAGAAAGATCTAACATGAACTGGGGAACTGTGTTCCTGCCTGAAGATTACCGGAAAAGGCTTTCTAGACAAAGTCATTCCTGGCTTTGGCAAAGTATGGAACAAGGGAAGACAGTCATATATGCAGAGCGCTCAACACAGTCAAAGGAGATATAAGCCCGTCCACTATGCTTGGATAGAGCTGTAAGAACACTCAGAGTGTAAATGAATCAGAGAGCTTGGCGGCACTCAGAGATTCCTTGGTACTGGATGCAGAGGGTATTACACACCTTGTCTGGAACCTTGGTCTATTCAACCTCAGGCACAGGCTGGTTGTTGGGTTGCTCAGTACTTTGCTGGTCACGTGAAAACTTGATACATGATAAGAGCCAGGGCAAGAAGGAAGGAGGGAAGGTTGTCAGAAAAAAAAAAAAAACCTATCATGTTGTTGAGCTCTGGAGGACAGGGTGAACCAGGGTTATTCCCAGCTCTCTCTGCAGATGGTGAGAATACCAATACACACATCCCTGACATCATTCAGATGCTTTGGAATCCATCCTTCTGTGTGGTGAAAGACTTGCTTTGCTTTGTCTTGCTTTAAACCAGCAGTTGGATCTCAACCTGGGGATCAAAAGACCCTTTCACAGGGGTCACCACAGCATGGGTAACTGTATTAAACTGTTGCAGCATTAGGAAGGTTGAAAACCACTGCCTTAAACAGAGGCATAGCGTGATGTGTTTTGTAAATACCGTTCTGCACACGTAAGAAAATGAAGGATGAGGGTGAACAGGACAGGCCCACGGAAGAAAATGAGTCGGTTGATATGATCTCCTAGGAACATGGCCATCTGTGAAGAGTCACCTCCCTACAAGCTGAGCTGGATTCCTACAGCATCATTAACCAACATAGTGTTATTTTGAAATTTATTTTAAGATTTGTGGAAGTTTTTTCCTAATTTGAAACAATCAAGCTTCCATTATTCTCTGATTGTGAGCGTGAGAGAAATTTAAGACAGCTCAGAATATATTTCAAATTCCAATTAATATGCTTCAAAATAATGAATTCAGATATTAATTATAATTATCCATAATTAGCTGATTAATTTCCAGATACAAGTACGGAAAAAAATCCTGTATATAATTTAGCACATGATGGCTTTTGAGGATGAGAAACTAGGGTGTTCACTAGCTTCTCCTTCTCTCCACTGTGTCCTGCCCTGTTGTCAGACCTTCAGGTCTGTCCCAAAGGATGTAAGCTCTTCTGTTATATCTAAAGTCAAGTATTAAATACCACCAACATTATCGATCAATGTATTATCATGAAACATGCCTGTGATGATCACATGTTCTTAGTGTGTTAAACCACTGTGTGTAGAGAGCACAAACACTTTAGAGTTGTGATTGCTCATGACTGCTTGCTTTCTTTATATGAAACGCACACGGCTGTGATGGTGAATCTCAGTGAAGCACTTACCAGGTACCCCCAGATCTGGGAGAAATTGTGCATTTATGTCACATCCATGGTACCCTTCATACCTTGTATCTGGAATTAGAGGTCCTGCCACACCTGTGGGTCTGCAAGACCCTTGAGATTTGTACATTCATCACTTCCTGTCTTTCTCTCGAGGATATCTGACTGACAGGCTGATGGGATTGCGATAAGGATGAACTTGCTGCCTGAGACCCTGATGAGTGAGTGGGTAATGTGAGGAATTAGTTGGAATTCATGTCTCTATATGTTACAGAAGTTCTTGACTTCATACTTCATGTATACTTTGTCTTTAGTAAACATTTATTTCACACCCAGCACACAGCCCAGCTTATACTTGGAGGGGGGTTCATGATGATCCTCCTGAAAAGAGACCAGAGGTGGAAAGTAGAATCTCTTCAAAATCTCTGAGGAAAAATCAGTTTATTCATTATATTATAATTCCTACTTTACGGTGAAGGCAACTCAAGGCAGTTCTCCTAATCTAACACTGACTAGATATTTAATGTGTGGCTGATTTAATTCTCCATCCAGTATAGCCAAGAAGCCAACAGGATGAGCAGCGTCCCTGTGGATGAGATAAATGTGTCTGTACCTTACGTTTAAAAAATATACAAGGTTTTTTTTTTTGGCTGATTATCAATGGATGGATAAATTGACAAGTGATTTTATAAATGTATGAGTTTTCTCTTGGTTCTATAAGAAATGATTGTAGCCATGAAAACATCAAACAACACAGATTTACAATCTCAATGTTTTGTAGGTTAAAAGTCCCAAATAGACTTAACGTTCTTCTTCACCACCCAAGGCAGAGAAAACACAGGCTCCAGAAGTCAGGTCCTCAACCTCTGGCCACTGCCGCTCTGCCTCTCATACCAAAAAAAGTAATTACTCAGCTTAGTTCTAAAACTTGGCCTCAGAGCTTACCCAACCCTCCTTGAATTTTTGCAGTATTTAGGTCATGAGTTTTGAGAGACCAGATTATTTCTATGTGTTTAGTTTTATATTTTGTATTTACTATCAGTCATTTCAATGCAGAAAAGGTAAAAAAAGAAATATTGTGTTTGTAATATTACATTTCAAATAATATTTCAACATTTCATAAACTAATCTTAGATTATACATAAACACACATGCACACACTGCATAGACGCACATACATATGTATCTGCCCATACTAAGATAAAAGTACAAAATCTTAATGTAAGAGATAAATCCCAGATGGATAATGGATCAATTAGAGAAAAGAACCAAAAACAAAGCTAATTTTGAGAGAATTGGAGCTGATGGTGTTTTAGCTCGTTTTCCAATAGAACATGTAGGAAACGGTTCCTTTTCTGGACTAGGGATTCTAGACACCAATGAGCAGACGCCTGTCTGTAGCTGCTCTAAGTAGAAATGCAGAGATCCTAACTTGGCTTTAACTGTGAAAATACCAAAAGCAAACTAAAAAGGAGAAATATGTTCTAGCTGAAATTTTACATTTAAAGAATAAGATTAGGTGAGCCCTTGGGTCTTTGCTTTCCATCACCACTTCAGGGTGATTTTCAGGGGCAGCTACCAGTATCCCCCAGATCACACTGTAGTGCAGGGAAGGCCCGATGGTGTCTGTGGTCGGACTGAACAATGCTTATCTAGTGTCCAGCTGATCAATTGTTAAACAAATTCTTGCTTCTGCAACAGCCCTGATGATGATAACCCTGTGTGCACCTGCCAAGGGATTATCAAAGAAGTTGAAATAGTGGGAGTTGCACTGTTGAACTAATGAGAGCTTATTGGTCAGGAGGGACTCTCCATTGCTGTCAATCACCATCGGGCACCTGTAAGGAGTAGCTGCATTTACCCTGTTGATGTTTTTCAATAGATTATATAATGATATTAAAGAGGAAACTAGACAGGACAGATCTGTGCTTTGCTTGAAGGTGATAGAATCTGTGCCCACACTTCAAGTTGATTTACAGTTTTAAATTATTCTGAATGTATTGAAAGGGCTTCTCAAAAACAGCCCCTTGACATGTAGATCGGTAGCTTCTCAACAGACAAAACCTACCATCTTTAAGGTCACGCCGTGTGCCTTAGATGTTTTAAAGAGACATTCTTAGTGATTTTCAGAAAAGCTTTGGCTGATGAGTGGCTCATGGACCTTCTATTCCTGATCTGTGGTTATCCCAACCCACCTAAGACACACCCATCACTCCAGTAGTAAGATGCAAACACTGTTCAACTGTGTATGTGTGTGTGTGAGCATGCATACATGGCAGTGTGCCTTTTTACTGTTCTGTTGCTTGGGTATAAGGGAGAGTCTTTCGTTCCCAGGTCACCAGTGAAAATGACAACTTGGCTGGGTTCTATATGTAACCGAATCCACCTGTGAATCCAGGTGTGGCATGTGACTCATCTTCTTAATCCATTCATAATAGCATGTGGCTCTTGACCTATTACTTCATACATGGTAGCATGCAGTTCTGGATTTGTGTGCTTTTCTACCCTCTCTTACACTTGAACCACAAACCCCCTTGATTTCTGATTTCTCTCAGGTTAAATGAGACTGTAATCAGACAGTCTTCCTACATGGTTTGTAGGTAGGGAGAATAATTTGAGTGTGTCCACTATCCTCCTTCTGTTGGAGTTCCTTAAATTGAGAGAAACACACAATATCTATCACAGCATACATACAATTACCATTTACACTGTGTTTCAATGAGAACAGCCCCCTAGCCTCATATGCTTGAATACTTGGTTCCTAGTTGGTGAAACTGTTTAGGAAGGATTAGGAGGTGTGGCCTTGTTGGAGAAGGTGTGTCCCTTGGATCTTTCAGGTTCCAAAGGAAAGTCTGAAACTTGCCATTCCCAGTTAGTTCTCTCGTTTGGCCTGGTGGTTGTGCCTCATAAAGTAAGTTGTCAAACTGCTGCTCCAGGGCCATGCCTTCCTGCTGCCAAGTTCCCTGCCACAGTGGTTGTGGACTCACAACCTCTAAAACTCTAAAGGCACAAGAAACGCTTATTTTCTGCAAGTTTCTTCACAGCAATAAAAACATAACTAAAACATGAGCCATTAAAAAAAAACAATCTAAAGATGTAATTGTGGAGTCAGGAATGTGTTTTCCCCTTCTCGTGTGGAGAAGCGGTGTTTGCTGTGTTTGTTCAGTGCTGAAGAGCCAGAGCCGTCTGCAGGTGAGGCACAAAGCCCTCGAGACACAGCCTGTGGGGTTCGTTGTTGTCCTTGTGTCCTTTTAATGCTGTCAGCCTGGTACTCGTGGTATCTTCTGAGTTAGATCAGGCAGAGTGAGCTGTGAAAAGGCTGTTGGTATTATGCACTTGATTCTGGCCTGAAGTATACAAGGAAACTCGTGCTCTGCTAAGGTATTTCTCTGCTTTTCATGGCCAGGAAGCCAGAGTCACTAGGTGGCACCTCTGAGCTGTCTCCTGCCAAATACAAGCAACCTTTCTGTGTGAGCTGCAGGCTCCATACCTACATAGAAACCCTGTCTCGAAAAACTAAAAAAAAAAAAAAAAAAGGATCTGGTAACATCTCAGTTTCTGCAGCCACATTTATTTCATCAACCTGTGATTTGCACTAATCCCTCGAGCAAGGATCACTTCTATAAATGGAATAGTGACATATTGAAACTGTTCTAACTCGCTGCCAAATGAAAACTGGAAAAATCAGTCCTCTTGCCTGGCTGTGGAGGCAGCTGCCCCGCACAGTCTGTTTGTATTTAATGTTTCATTTGTATTGGTCTTAGTGAAATAGGTTGATGTAGTTGGGCAATACAGCACAGCGATTAGGATCCTTAGTCATCCACAAGTTCTGTGGTCCTATCAGTCCTGTTTGAACTTCAGGCATGCCGGGACCCATTCGAACGTGCTAGAACAAAGTGTGACGCTCTCCTCATCAGCAAACCTCCACTCCCCGGGGAACACAGCATCCTAAAGGGGAGTGAGAGGTTAGATAATCTTAAAGTTCCCTTTCAACTCTTAATTTCTATGAGAGCGCTATAAAGCAGGTGTAAAAGCTCTGCGAGCCTAAATCAGCTGTGAAATTGCCTCGGTATCCCTTATGAGCTTACTGAAATTGACTGTTTCCAGTCAGATGGACCGGAGCACTTTGGTGCCCTAAGGGATTTGCATGGAATCTAGGATTTCGGAATGTCACAAATATCAAACTCCTCAATCAAAGGTCCTGGAATCAAGTGCACAAGAGAAGAAAGGATTCTGTGAACTCCCAAGTTACAGGGGTGCTCACTAGGATATCCACAGAAGATGAATCACAGCTAAATTGTCTTTTAATCTGGTGTGGTTTCAGAAGCATGGGTCTCGGTCACATGTGGATACTTGCAGTCAGTCCATCTGAGCATGGGCCAGTGTGTCCTTCAGCTCTGGCCAGTGTGTCCTTCAGCTCTGGCCAGTGCAAACATCAGCGCTAGCCAAGTTGTGATGAAATGACTGCCAAAGCCCAGTAAACATGAAAACTGGCTGAATTATTCCTTCCACGGCCATACCTGACCACCTCCCCATTTCCCCACCTGTCCCGTGTTCTCCTTCCTGTCACACTCACACATGTGATACTGACGAGGAGCTGGCAGGTACACAGAGATGCTCACCATTCTGTGAGCTTTTCCTAATGACTTACACTCATTAACGGGTGGGGTAAGTTTCTGTACAAGTCAAATAGAACGACAATCACTCGACAGCTGGCAAGCTGAATACAGCCGGTTAAAACAGAGGCAGAAGAGCTTCAGAGTTTAGAGTCCTGTATAAAGTCTGCAAAGTGATAAAGCAGATTTCTACAAAACTCATTTGGCTTCACAGGGTCTAAATTGTATATTTTAATTGAATTTATAAACTCATTTGATGTAAGAAATTAGTCTGTGGTATTTATTAGTGTGTAATATGTATGTGATAGTTCTCATCTGATTTAACTATATAAATAACTTGACTAACTTATTGATAATCATGTCAAATGTTAGCATTCATACATTTATTCCCAGAGTCTTATTTATCCATTTTTTCACATTAATATTCTCAGTGGAGATCATTTTACATAAACAATGCTACATTTTAGTGTAAATAAAAACTATCTAAACACTTGACTATACTCAGAAGAGGAAATGTTTATATTTTGAGGAGGAACTCACCATTTGGGTCTGAGAATAAAGAACAGCATGGTACCTTAGTCAGTTCCTTGCTAGTTGAATATGTCAATTGCTTTCTTCTAAAATTTTAATAATTCCGACTTCCAATACATTTGCAATAATTTACCTATACTGGCAGAATATACTATACTGTACTATGAAGTTATAATATGAACCCTGATAATCTGGCCAGTTTGAGTGTATAGAAAGAAGGGAAATCCTTATTAATTTTCTCACTGTGTTGTTTTTGAACAGTGGGTTTTAAGGCTTCTGTCTCCTCAGTGAAAACACAGCTGCTAAGACTTTGCAAGCCTATGAATATTAGGAAAAGGATACGCCACTCTGATTTCAGTTCATGTCAACATGACCATAAATGCAGTTCTTATGAGAAAAATTCATTATTACAGAGCCAGCCATGAGCTACATAGAAAATATGTTAAATATATTGCTTCAGTATACAGACTGGCCCATCAAGACTACCACGTGCATGGAAGCTTCATTTTCCACCCTGTGGGGCTGACCCTGCAATTGAAGCAACACGTGCACAGTTTTGGAGCAAAGGCTACATGGTGCACAAGAGAGTTAGTGTATCTCACAAACATGCCCCTTTTGTAGAGCATTTAAACAAATATGGCTTTATTGGCTAAGTAGACTCCGGGGCCCAGAATTCTGCATCATTGTCTTAAAGGTACAAGTTTCACACCCCAAAATAAAGAGATCTGGAAAATTTTTATTGTACATGGGATTCTCTAAGCTCACTGACATGGCAAGTACAAACCTTCCTTTCATTATCTAACAACTAGTTTTGCAGAAGGCAATGTACTTAGTGTATGCTGGAATCAACTGGAGTTAAAAAAAATAACTACAAAATAATCAAAATGCTGTCTTCATTTTATATCCTGCCTTCCAAGGTGCAACTCAAAGGCGCACCGTTGCTTCTACCTGTAATCACCTGCCAGGTCCAAACTTTGGTCCTAGATTCATTTTAACACTGTTGCCAGCTGTAAGAGTTTTACAGCTAAATTATGCCTCTGGAGACAGTGAGCTAGCTTCAGACACTCATTGCACTTCTTTGCTGGAAGACTTGACCTCTGCTCCAATAACCACAGTGTGGACCTAACTATATATTCAAGCTTATAATAAACCTGAAATTTAAATAAAATCATCTTTCCCTCATCGTGGATGAATTCAAGCATTCACCTTTGGAAAGCGAAACAACAGGCCCTGGTGGCATGTTTGGAGTGGTACTGAAGGAGGAAATTATTACAGAATTGTCTCGTTTGTATTAGCTCGGGTCATTGACTTTGTTCTGCAGGTCTGTGTGTGTGTGTTGGAGGATGTATGCTCTGTGAATGTGGCCATGTACATCTGTAAACAGAGACTCTTTATTCATTCCCCAGCTACCCAGACCCGAATAATCACACAGAAACTATATTAATTAATACTGTTTAGCCAATGTCTCAGGCATATTTCTAGCTAGCTCTTATATCTTAAATTAACTGATTCCTATCAATCCATGTATCACCACAAGGCTGTGGCCTACTGGTAGGTGTCTTTCTCCTTTGACAGCTACATGGCATCTCTGAATCTGCCTATTCCCTCTCTAGCTATGTTCTGATTTCCTTCCTGGCTTTACACTGCTAAGTCATTGACCAAAATAGCTTCTATATTAATGATAATAAAACCTATTCACAGCATGCAGAGGGGAATCCTACATCATACTTCTACATGGATGTCAGAGGGAATCTAGGGTTATAGCCCTCACCTTCATGACACAGGGTCTCTTCTGCAGCACACACCAGGCCAGCTAGATGCTGATTCTGCCTTCCATTCTGTAGGTTCACTGCCCTGAAGCCAGCTTTTATGTGAATTTTGGTGATTCAAACTCAGTCTTACACAGTCTGCACTTTCCCAGGCTGAGCCCAACTCCAGCCCAACCTAGTCTCAGTGCCTTGGATTCTTGGCTTCTAAATTCACAACTTCCTCTGTTGACCATTAAAACTCCAAAATATAGTTTTCAAATTGAATCCTACTTCCACAGAAAGAACGCCATTGTTTGTTAATTCTACAGTCATTGAGCTAATAGAACAGTAGGAGCCATGCCGGACAGTCTGACCTGGAGTTTATGATGGAAAAACACTTTGATTAATTTTTATTTATTTCAGTAAAACACACTGCATTATTTGTTTTTGTGGGCTATTTATTCCTCTCTCAGTAATAGATGATGACAGATTGCCAAAATTTTATCTCTGTGTCTAAACACCTTGACTGGCAGTGACTGTCTACAGCAAAAATTGAAGACTCTCACCACCCTCACATGGAGAGCCTTGGGGTAGAAACTGTGTTTTGCCTTCTCCGATGTGGGTCTTGTACATTTCCAAAATTACTGAGCCTCAATCCTCAAGTGGGGGTTGAGATATAACGAGCGGCTCCATTTCTGGAGAGATTTCAAAGGTTAAAAACTGTAAACATGGCAGGTTGATGGATAATTTGCCTACTGCACAGACAGCACAGACAGGAGAGTCGGGGTTCAGTTCCCCAGCACCCAAGTAAAAGTGAGGCCCGGTGGTATGAGTTTGTCAGGCAAGCCCTGGCGGGACAGGGGATCACAGAAGGATTGTTGGGCTTACTGACCAGTCTGTATAACCAACATGGCAAGGCCAGGTTCAGGAAGAGATTCTCCCATAAAGCAGGGTGAAGGACAATAGAGAAAGACACCTGACCTCTATTTATAAACTCACACACTCTCTCTCACGCTCATACATGTTCATACACAGAGAGAGACAAATGCACTCTCTCAAACACACACACATACACACACACAGGGAGGGAGAGAGGGAGAGAGAGGGGGAAACAGAGAGAGAGAGAGAGAGAGAGAGAGAGAGAGAGAGAGAGAGAGAGAGAGGGAGAGAGAATAAACACTGCTGTATAGAGAAACATCAGAAGTCAAATCAAGCCCTGATTTAAGAGACTGCTCTGATAGTCACCCAAGGAAAGTTCATTTCTCCAACATAAAACAAACTCTTGTTTAAAACTAACACTGCATAGATTTTGGAATATGACAGAGAAACAAAGGAGATCCGGATCCTGTGGTGTCTCTGGTCTCTTGTTTATTCTGTGGCCTCAGAAGCAGCTGTCAGGGGAAGACTTCTACTGGGAGGAACTCATTTGCCTTTGAAACAACCTTGAGTACAACCAGCTACATCCAAATGAGGAGAATAATGGAAGCCAAGAGACCTGGCAGGCTGCTGGGGAGAAGCACCCATGCTCTCTCCACTGAGTGTTCCTGTGGTTGAGGGATGACCCCAGGGTCTCCTGTGATTATGGCGAATGAGCTCATGAGTGGCCATGAGTAAGCACACTGATTGGGCTTGGCACAGTCCCTGATCAGCTACACATTAGCTTTTGGAGACTAATGGCCAGACCCATTGGGCAGAAGATACAAAAGTGGGGGCTGGGGGGGGGGGAGTTCTGGCAGAGGACAGGTAGCCAGAGCAGCTGGAGGAGTTGCATTCCCATAATTTACAGACGAAGGGAGCCAAGCCTGGACCTTTCACGGCTGTGCTTCCCGTCTCTCGGTTTTGGCGGGGTTGCAGGCAGAAGCTGCAGACCCCAGCCATCCCTCTTTAGGGCAGTAGACAAGCAGGGAGATTGTACAGCTGCTCCCTGGTGACTGCACACCAGGTCTGTATGATGATGAGATGTTCGTTTTCACTTCGGAAAATTAATAGACCCATGGATGTCAACTGTTCAGCACACCTCTTCCCTTGCTAGAACCTTCTTAGTCTGGAGGATGTGTTGGTGTGTTTTACAATGTTATGAGTTTAGAGGCCATATACTTCATCATAATGGGAGCAGAGACTTGCTGGACCCTCCCAGGGAAGGGATCCTGGGGTGAGGACCACCTCTAGGCTGTTAGAGTGTGCCGTGTGCTTCTGTTCCTGTATTTCGTGGTTTGGTTTTAGTGACAGCCCATGCTCATGAACAACAGGTTTTAACTATAGTTTGTCTCTGTGAAGGATGGAGCTATAAGGTGGGTGCTTGCTGTCTTGACAAGACCCGGACATATAGAATTACATACTCACCTTGAAGACAACCAGATATTAACACACAGTGAAAAGTGCTCTAGCAAGAACTTGGGGACAGCAAGGATTTTGTTTGGGATCTTGAGATATGTGTTAGGTGTGTAACTCTGCCCTACACTGCATGTGTCCTTACATCCAAATATTTTACGGTTCTATTTTATTCTTTATTTATCTTTTTATGACCCACAGTTTATATATGTAGAGGAGGAACATGAGTTCTTAAAAGATGAAATTTAGAGAACCAACAAATCATTGTTTTTCCCCAGGAATCAAGTGCACCGACAGTAATTTATTCATAAGAATAAATTCAAAACCCTGCTGCCAAAAAGGGGCCTAAAAGTATAGAATGGTATAGAATGGTATTGTTTCTTCTTAAAAACAATTCAGAAACTTGGTGATTTCCAGTTACACATGTAGTATTTCAGAAGATGGTTTGAGAAGAGAAAACTACAAAGATGGCCAATGATTCTTGCAGTGTTCACACAGCTCTTGTGGTCAGAAAGAGGATGTTATCTCTCTCTCTCTCTCTCTCTCTCTCTCTCTCTCTCTCTCTCTCTCTCTCTCT
>NC_022022.1:43194104-43200440 GCF_000317375.1 Microtus ochrogaster | reverse complement strand
TGTGTGTGTGTGTGTGTGTGTGTGTGTGTGTGTGTGTGTGTGTGTGTGTGATTGGCACTTTTGATATTAAAAGCTTTCTTGCCGGGTCTTGATAACATGGGATGCCAGAGTCATGGAAACCAGACACATCATACTTTGGTTGTCTGATCCCTTGAAGTTAGTGTTAAAGAAAATCCAGATTAAGCACATAGAGTCTTGATGTGTTGTTTTGATTGGCTCTCCTCTCCGGTGTTAGGAAGAGATGTTCGCAAAGTCGCAGGCGCTTTAAGGGGCTGTGAAGGGTGGTGTGATGTGGAGTTTCTCTGGTGGGAAGCTTGTGCGCTGGTTCCCCTGACAGGTTGTCACGGGATCTTGGTGGTAGATAATGAATCTGTGCCTTGTTACCGCACATCTCCCTGTCATGTGAACAGAATAGAAGATAATCAAATATTCATTTTTATAAAACTATTCCAATTTAGGGTCTTTCAGCGGCCCCCAGGATGCCTACTTCGGATGCTTTTCTTTGTTGAAAGCATCACATTTGGATTAGAAAAAAGAATGCAGACATAATCATCATAGTCCAAGACACAAAAGACTATGAATCCATGTCTCCTCATCATCTATGAGGAAGTCAGAGTAACTCCAAGAAGACAGGATGTGTTTGACAAGGAAGGGATATCAGAATTTGGTCCACATTCACCCCATCCTCTCTATCTCCTTCCCTCCCAACTGCTGCTGCATTGAAGCCAAACCCAGATCCGTCAGCATTTCCGATCCGAAGACTAAAACTGCTGCGATTGTCCCACAGCTCGTCCCAGGTCAGCATGAACCCACTTCTGGCCTCAGACTCTCTATTCCCTCCTGGTGCTGAGCTCTGCTCCTGCACTGCTTGGCTCATACAACACTTTGTTTTCTCTCACTGTTTTAGGGTGTGTCGCATGACTTAGAATTATCCCTTGCTATGAGAGCCAAACTCTGTTTATGTAAAAAGAAGTCAGAAAAATTATAATTACAAGGCAAACTATCATCACAGGTCCCAAGCTGTCAGACTCCCCTAGTCAACCACAACTGTGAGATACGGAAAAAGAGAGACCTCCTTCCCAAGCATGAAGTCTCTGGAATAATTTTATGTCACATACAGACAAGTGGCAAAGAGATTCTCACACACATCAGTCAGGCATTCATCCCTGGGGAGTGGTAGCTCGAGCTCAGTGAATGCTGGCTGAATAACTGTTTCATTTAAAGCAAGGTCTTCTTGGGAAATACGATTGAATATGTCAAGATAATGCTTGGTTTTCACAAGCACAGCTGCATGTGTAGACGCATGCAGTCCATCGTGGTGGATGTGTATACTCACACGGTCCATCGTATGGGCAAGGGGTCTGGGGTCACACTGCATCTACAGCCAGGGAGCACAAAGAGTTGGATATGTAGACTCACACAGTCTATCGTATGCGGAAGGGACCTGAGGTTACTCTGCATCCGCAGCCAGGGAATAGATGAACACTGGTCCTCACCTTGCTTTTTCTTTTGTATTTGTTTGGAACTCCAGACTATAGGATAGTACTGCCCACAGTTAGGCAAGGTAATTCAACCTCAATTAACTGCCTAAAAACGCCCTGACAGACATGTCCAGGGGCTTCTTCCCATGGTGACTTTAAATCCTGTCAAGTTGATGTCCAAGATCAACTACGAAACTCCTGAGCTCAGAAATTCGTAGATTATGTCTTTTCCATTTTACAAAATTTAAAGTTTGTTGATCGTTTGGTGCAACTTCTCCCTAATAACTTACCTCCAATGGTCTACATCCTCTACAAGCTTCTGATGTTTAATAAGATAAATATAGTTGTTCATTTGATAATAACGTGTAATGTAGGATAGTTGGAATTTTCTTTGGGCCACCAACCAGCTCCCAGATAAAGACATGGAGAATTATGAGTGCTTGGCCTTAGCTTAGGCTTGTTTCAACTGGCTCTTTAACTTATTCTAACCTCTTTCTATTCATCTAAATTTGACCTTGGGGCTTTTTACTTTTCTTTAATTCTGTATGTCTTACTTTTCTGCTTTCTCTGTGTCTGGTTGGCCCCTATTGTCTCCTTGCTTCTTTTATCCTTTTCTTTCTCTCCTCCCCAGCCTAAATTCCTCCTCCTCCTTACTCTTCCTGCCTGGAAGTGCCACCTATACCTCCTCCCTCACTATTGGCCATTCAGCTTTTTATTAGACCAGTCAGGTGCCTTAGGCAGGCAAGGTGAAACAGCAACACATCTTTACATAATTAAGCAAATATTCTGCAACAATGAAGGAATTTAATACAAATAATACAAGGTGCATCCTGGTGATCAAAGTGGGATTGTGCATCTATGCTATGAGTTTGATGGTTGCTACCTAGGCCACATGAAGACCGAGCACTGAGTCTCCCTGCACTCCAGACACTAGTGTAAGCTTCTCTCTCCACTTATTACAGAACAAAGATCAGAAAATGAGATATCATAGTCAGTGTTCAGCATTTGTACTGAGTCTCAGTGCCCCATGTGGCTGCCCTTGAGTTTCTACCTTTCATAAGGGCCAGCCTTCAACTGTAGATTATTTACAATGTCAATGCTGATACAGCTGGAGAGAGGGTGCTCACTGACAGCCACATGTTAGCCTGGAGGCCAAAGACCCTGATAAAAACAACACCAACAGAAGGGGAACACGAGGACTAGAGAATGCCTTCCTGCAGACATACTTCCCTGCAGTAAAACCAAAACCCTCTCCTTACCTTCTCAAGTGAGGCTGTAAAGGAAATAAAGGGGATCAAAGCACTGCGAAGAGATGTCCTTTCAGAGAAGCCACTCGGGATGTGAAAGAATCAATACGGAGAAGCTGAGGAGATGTTTCCACCTCTGCCAAATGTACTTAGTGAAGAGACGGTGAGCTCAGCTAGAGCAGACATGGATGCTGGGTAGCCTAGGACATCAAGTGAGGCCAAACTAGCATTGCTTGGGAGAAAGAAAACCTGAAAACACTTAAGACTGTTGAATTTGGGAAGGGAATAGGATGATAAGAGTTATATAGAAAGAATCCAGGAATAAGTGGCTCCTTTATTTCCTGACAGCAGTAATTAATTAATTAACATTACATTCATCTGTCTTAGAAGTGGGTCTAAGGACAATGAGTAAGATTCAGTTCTCTTGGTTCCCTCCTTTCACCATGTGGGTCCCTAGTGTCCTTAGGTCAGCAGGCTTAGCTGCAAGCTCCTTTTCCTACTGAGTCATCATGGCAGCCCCACAGATGCCACATTTTTCACAACACTGGCAAGTCTAAAATACCAACAAGGAGGCAACCAAGAAACTAAGATCTGAAATTGATTATCTAGGGACTGGGGAGCTGGCTCAGAGAGTAAAAGCATTTGCCCTACAAGCATCTGAAGCTTAGTTTGAATTCCTATCACCTGGGTAAGAAGCCAGTTATGGCCGTGCACGCCCATAGCTGCACCACTGGGAGCAGAGACTGGAGAATGGCTAGTCTATAGCTGGATCGTGGGAGGTCCTGTCCACAGACAACAAGGAAGGAAGCAGGGAAGAAGATGCTTCTGCATTTGAGTTCAAGACATGAACTAGTTTTCTTTAAAGCATAAAGTTTAATATTTTAGCAAAGTTAATATGCTTCTGAGGAGACAAGCAGAGCAGGAAAGGTGCAGAATTACCCAATTAGGAGGACATTTCAGCAGTTAAAATAATCTGTAACTAAAGGAGAAACTTTTAGAAACTAGACGTCCAATCAGTAGATACTCAGGTTGTGTACAGCTATTCTACACACAGGGATGGTTCACAGAGATTTTCTTTGTGGTATCTCCAACCTTTTGACATTATATTGTCATCTACAAAGGTCACACTTGAAAACAATCATGCAATTAAATTTTTAAAATATCATATGAGGTTATAAGTTTATGGTTTTGCATTAGGCTGAATTCATTGGTACCCCAGAATGCATAGGTTGGGCATGCCCACCAGATAGAGCAGGACTTGAGGTTGCAGACCTCCCCTAGGACAGTGCAGGAATAGCAGAGACATGCACACAGGTTGATCCAGTTTGGAAGGCAACTGATAGAAAATGATGACAAGCAAGATGAGAGTTGTTTTTAAAAATAAAAGTGATTAAGCATTTACAGGAGTTAAAATGTGCAGAAAATACCAAGGCATCCAGCCCCACGCTCTGGTGAGGAGGCTAGTCAGGAAACCCCTAGCAGAGACAGGATGTCACAGTGAGAATGATTTTTTTTCAGGGCAGATGGTGAGTTCTTTCTTGAGCATAGTGAGAGTGAAAGGAAGGTAGATTGGTAGGGAGCAGGTGTGAAACAACTCAGGCTGTGCCCTCGTGAAGGTGGCTGCTTTGCTGGAAAATTTTCACCATGGTTTTTACCAGTTTCTGTAAATGTCTGAGTGAAAACCAACGGTGAGATCCTTGACAAAACTTTGCACATCCTCTTATATATATAAAACCATATATATTTTATATATGATGTGTGTATTTAGTATATATTATGTACTAAATTATTCATAAATAAAAGTCTAAGAGAAACCATGACTCTGAACACAGGAGAATATTGAGATAAGCACAGGAAGTCAAGAGCCCACAGGAACAGAAAGAGCTGATGGAGCTGGAGAAACTGGGGACCCTCGGAGGGAGAGACACCATCCTAGATGGATGAACTGGCTGATGAAGAGTGTGATATCAGGATGGGGAGAAGGCGTGCAGTGTTTTGATAAAGTTGTACTGATGGGCACTGATCCTGTAAATTATTTAGAGTGTTCTATTACAAAGAGGCACTCACAGAGGTAGGTAAGTCCCTCCCGTGAGGAGTGTTCTCCCAGGGGGACATATAACACCTGAGAAGCCTGAAGCCTATGATCTGTATTCCATCTGTGCCCTGTGTGTTTGCCTGATCCTGTGCTATAACAGAATACCATGAGTGAGGTGAAGTACAAATTGAGCAAGTCATGTACCAGCAGCTCTGGCACCTGGCAAGGGCTGGTCTTTCCCTATGGGTGGATTCTTTCAGTGTTGTGTACTCAAGGGGCAGTAACAGGGATGGCACTACTCAGAGAAACTTCTTTCAGTTCATTAGGTCCAGCCCTGAGCTTGTATCCTCAGAGCCCTGCAGAGGCTTCACCCTCGGACGTGATGGCTCAGCAGTTAGAATTCCAGAGAGCAGCTGTGTTCAAATCACAGTGTCCTGTGAAACAAACGGTCAAAGCACATTCCACCTGCAAGAATGTTGACAGAAAGACATATGCAGATTGTTTTTATTTTTTTCTGTTCTCCATGTTTGATGGGAGTTCTATTCTCACACACTGAAGACGCAATCTTTTGGGGGTGGAGAACATTTAACCACAACTGGAAATACGGATAGGCCAAGCTGTGTCATTCAGGGATGACTGGCATCACAGTGAGTCTTTCATGTTCTAAAAGATCAAGTCGGAAGGGGTCTGGAACTCCCCTGTTCTCATCTCCTGCCCCAGCACATCCCTCCACAGTTGTCATCTTAAGCATGTGTAAATGTGGATGCCTTTGTGTTTCTTCATGTCTGCAAAGTTGACAGATGTAAGCCTCCTTTAATAAACACCAGTTGGCTAGATGCCAAGGCCAGACACTAGGCTCAGAGCTTCATGGAACACTTGCTGTGGACAGCAAACAATGGAGAAACCCAACTCCAGCTGGTTTAAGCCAGAAGAAAATGTTCTTTCCAGTAAAACAAATGGAGAAGCAATTTTTCTGCAGAAGTGTGTCCAGTGTTCGTAGACAGCATGCCACTTAAACTTCACAAAAGCTGTGGTTCTCACAAGACAAACTTGAAAAGCTTCAATCGCTTTCTTGGAAATATCCACACGTGGTATGATGGTGAAGCCAGTTTCTAAAACTGGGGCCATTTCTTTCTACATTTTATAGTTTTGTTCAATTGTACCATGTCATCTTTATGGGGGTGGAAGAAAGGATCTCAACTTTCAATGACTCTTGAAATGTCTCAGCGTTTCTGGTGGCACCGATGGCTCTAAGCAAAGGACAGTTGTCTGAGATGAGCTAACGTGATGTGAAGGGTGTTTGAAGACAAGAGGGACTCATGAACTTGGGAATCAGGGCAGTGCATGGGAAGCCACAGTAAAGATGGTGAACGGATTTAGTTAATTAGACAAACATTTGATGAACCATCTGATTCTCTGATCTACCAAGTGACAATGAGATCAAAAGTCACAGTCATGTTTAAGAATGACTGGGCTCAGCCAGGCGATGGTGGCGCACGCCTTTAATCCCAGCACTCGGGAGGCAGAGGCAGGCGGATCTCTGTGAGTTCAAGACCACCCTGGTCTACAGAGC
>NC_022022.1:43182910-43194004 GCF_000317375.1 Microtus ochrogaster | reverse complement strand
AAAAAAAAAAAAAAAAAAAAAAAAAAAAAAAAAAAAAAAAAAAAAAGAATGACTGGGCTCCAGGGAATAAAATAGTTTCAGGAAGATCCAAAGTCACTCAGGACCTTCAACTCAAATGAGAGCATGATCATTACAAAATTGTTCTTGTCTTCCAAGCAGAAAAAGGCAATTTATTGGACCCAAGTGGCCAGCTGCTAGGTCTGTGGTGGTATCACACTGGGCCAGGAGGACCTCACTCCCCAGGACCATGTTCCCAGCAGGCACACCCATGCATTCCTCGCCCAACATCAAGATGCTCCAGGCTTCAGGAAAACTCCTTTCTCTAGAAAAGCCCTTCCTTAATTTGAGCCTTGAGACAGCAAGAAGTAACCATCCCTGAGAACCCAGAACTATCCCATGCCCAAGGGGGGCACACAACACTCTGTCCACCTCTCTTGGAAGTCCTGAGTTTGAATCTTATATGAAGTTTTGATTTGTAAAACATTAGCCAGGTCCAGAAACGTAACTGCAATGAAGTAAGGAAATGATGTTTTTTTTTTTTAAATTTTTCCAGTGACTAGAAAACAAGAAAAACAGAGATGCTAGGTAAAGCGTCAAGTTAGCTAACATGTATGTTGTGCTTCACCTTCATTTATGTATGAATATACATTTAATGTATTTCATTAAAATGCTATTTCGAGTGCAGAGAATAGAACAGTCAACACAAATTTATTTTATTATGATAAAATTAGTGAGCGAATAAAGTTTTTTGAGTTCCAAGGTAACTTTCCTTATGCTTACAAAAGGAAAATTCGCTCATTCTTACCAGAATGTATGTATGTAGTTCACAACAAAGCAGTTGGACTTTGTTTCTAAGCTAAACTCTGCCATTCATAAATCTGCAATATTTATTTTTTTGGCCAACTATTTCCATTGTGACTCAGTTTGGCTGATGTAGGGATGGTATGGAGTGGTGTGTGAACACACAGAGACCCAAAGGCCAGGGATGCAGGGTGAATAGCCGCTCAAGAATTTAGCATGACTATGTGTCAAAATCTCTGCAAACAAAACAACCAGAGAGACTGCGGAAAGCAAAGGGCAGGTGAGGAGAGAGATTTCCTTAGAGGCTGCAGATACCACACAAACTCCTCTGCCTGAGGGAGACCATGAGGAAACTGAGCGGAGATGCCTCTGCCCTAGATGAAGAAGAGGGTTCACCTGATGCTCCGTGATATCAAACAAAGAATGGGTGTGCCACCCTGCTTCCTGATGCTGTGACAAAACCCCCAAGAGAAACAACTAGAAAAGAGGAAGGTTCCCTTCGCTCTCACTCCACAGTCACCGTGACTTTGGACCTGCAGAAAGAGAGTGCATCACAGAAGTGTGCTCTAGACCCCACTTAGCCCATAGCAGCCCAGAAGCTACACTGGAGGGAAGGAACTGAAGCAAAATACAGCCCCCACATCACCCCTGACAGACCCTTCACTCTGTTCCCTCCAACATAGCCATTATGTCCCAACAGCAGATCAATGAAGAACACAGCAGACTCACTCACTTCCTGCAGCCCTGTCAGACACAACTGTTTGGGGGAACTGGACCTTTAACTTATGAGCCTCCTCGGGGAACTTCTTGAATCCAAGTCCCCCGCAGTTACCTTGTGGGACTATTTCATCAAGAATTTCTGATTTTCCTCTCGGGGCTGCTGTTATTTCTTCTTAAAATTATAAGTTGCTCTTGTTGCTGGGAAAACTTGGTATTTTGGGGAAAGTCTTTCATTTCAAATAACTTAAAAGATATAAAACTTTCTACAGCTTTGTTTCTTCCTCTGGCATTTCTGTCTCTGTAGAGCGGGGTCACTCAAGGCTCTCACCACTGTGAAGCCTCCATGCTACGTAAGACACTCAGTACAGCTGTCCATCTGACCACTGTCTCTGCACTGTTTGTCTCAGCACAGTGGGGTTAAGAAGCGACTCAAGAATTTCATGACCATGTGCTTCTGGGAGGATAATAATAGTAATAAATGGTCACTGTTTAGACACCAATGGTGTGTTGGATAAAAGTCCCTTGCTTGGATCTTGGTCCCATGCTGCAAGTGGTTTTCTTGGACACAGAGGGGAAACCACCAGCCAGGGGCTTTTAAATGCCCTCCAGGGTAGGGGCCCCATTGTTGCCTCGACATTATTTAAAATTTCTATGCATTATTAGTCATGCATTTAAAAGAACAATCTTGTGCTAAAATAAAAGAAAAATAGCCTTGCTAGTTAGTTAGATCTGCAGTACCACATGGTATGTTTCACTTGAATGTCTGCCTCCTCCTTTGACAATGTGCTTTCCCATGACAAGTGTGGGCCAGGGAGTTAGGAGTAGCAGACGCCCCAATACCCTCTTGTTCTCCCCACATTGGAAGAGATGGGGTAGGTGTTATCTTCCTTCATGCTGAACACTACATATATGATAGAGGGCAGATGGATAAATTTTGAAAAGATACATGACAGATAAAGGAATGCCTGCAAAAATAATGCAATTTTTAATTTAGCCATGAAAAGAATCAGCTTTTTTTTTAAAGAGGGATTGACACCGCACACACACATACCCCAAAGAAGTTGTATGAACAGATGATCCAAACTATATGTCATCAGGAATGCAGAGTAAATGATACAATGGGTGCGCACCTGTTATCACAATCACAGTTCAAAACCTGGCTATTCCAAGTGCAGACAAGACGTAGACCAACACAAACACTCACTGATGGCTGAGGGGTACAAATGTCCTGGTCACCCTGGGAGACAGCTTGGCAGGGCTTCATAAAAGTAGATTAAAATCCACCTACTGATCTCTTGAGAATATTCACAAAAGACTTCCACACTGCCCATGTGACATCTTTAACATGTATGAAGCAGTTTTCTTCATGATTAATCAATGATGATAAACTATGTCACTCCCAGAAAGGTTGTTGATTAAACCTTCTACATGCATAGAAGGGCAGGGCCTGAGAAAGTGTAAGAGAGGAGGGATGTGACCACACGGATGTGACCACACGGGTGTGACCACAAAAATGTGACCACACGGATGTGACCACACGGGTGTGACCACACGGGTGTGACCACACGGGTGTGACCACACATGATTCCGTGCCTGCCCAGACCTACAGCGTGTGTCGCACTGACGTGACTTCTGATGGACGTTTGGAATTGATGTGACCATGACATAGGAGGGAACTATAAACTACAAAGCACCAGAACAGCCAGATCTATGGGAGGGGATGGGTTGTACATGTATGTATATCACATGCGAAATTTCTCTACTTTCCTCTTGATTTGGGTTGAAGCAAGAAAGTTCTCTAAAATATAAAATCTGTTAGAAAATCGAAATGATCAAGAAAGATATTAGATGCAGAAAACGCAGTCAGAGGCAAGAGGACACTACATAAGGTCCATTAGCCCTGCATGTTGGTCTCCTCGTATGTCTAGTTATAGACCAACTAAGGAAAGATTCTAGTGTCCCAGGGAAAAGTGGAGCTCTTCATAGTGGCCTTAAAATGCTCTCGGGGTTTCCTCTCCCAGTTGACTGTGTTTTTCTGAGTATCTGTAGCCTTCAGTGTCTCCCTCTCTCTGAGAAGGGAGTTGAACTGGGAGACTGTGGTTGAGACCCTCTGCCAACTCTCTCAGACACAAAATGGTGGGAGGTTACTAAGACCCCTGGGTGGAGACAAATCCAGGGTAAGCCCACACTGAGAACCCAGCAATAAATTCTTGTTTTGAACACTTCAGTTGCACACACTTTCGGGTAATATCCATTATACTAAAGGCCATTTGTAAGGTTTCCTGATCGTGATTTATTCCAGTCTGGGATTGCTTTCTGAAGGGATAATCTCATTTATGATATTGCCTTTTTAAGATGGAGCAAGCATTATACAGAAAGATAAATTTACACTGCCAACTAAATGCAAATGATCCCTATTTTGAGAAAAGCATTTCCAGGCTCTCTTATATACAGAGCCGTGGATATTCTAGTTTGTCTAAGGGTTAGAGACAATAACCATGAATAAAATAAGTTGCCGCTGGGGTGTGAAAAACAAAACATTGTATGAAGGGCAAATTATACCTGGATTGTTCTAGAAGTTAATACCTGGCTCCTATTTCATCCATGTGTCCAAACAAAGTCATCTTTAGAAGGGGTAAATCACCCTGGAAATCAGTGCCACATCTCTATGTGGGAAGCTGAGATAGGGAGGATACTTCCTATTGGAAAACTATTTCCCCAGGGGTCAGTGTCCAAAGTCATGATCTAGAGGGCACAGGAATAGTTGATCAATTTTCAAGAGAGAGGAAGGAAGGAAGGAAGGAAGGAAGGAAGGAAGGAAGGAAGGAAGGAAGGAAGGAAGGGAGGGATGGGGAAAGAGAGGGAGGAAGAGGAAATTACGGGGAGAAAAGAAATGAAGGAAGAAAGGGAGGGAGGGAGGAAGGAAGGAAGGAAGGAAGGAAGGAAGGAAGGAAGGAAAAGAAAGAGGAGCACCCACATGATTTGCAACTTTATGATACTTTCCAATATAAATTATAATCTGTAGTTTTCTGGGTTTTTTTTCCTTTGTACTAAAAGAAGTAAAAACTACAGTGAATGACATCCTACATGAGAGTGACCTCTGAAATCATTGTTACAGGAATTGCTATTGAAGATGAGGAAACTCGGTTTAGGTTATCCGTTAAACCCCAAAGCCAGACACTGTTGGTCACCTAACAGAATACAGAGATAGTGGCACTGTCATCACAGCTGGGCCCTTTCCCTCTGAGAGCCCACACTCCTTGCCAGCAATGCCTGGCACACTCCACCGTAGATAGCAATTCACACTGAATATGAACCCACAACCCACAAATAATTTTGAGTTGGAGTCCGGTCCTCAGTGGGGGCTGAGCCACTCTGTGGTTTCTACTCTGTCAGCTGTGGCTCTGGTGTTTCTTGACAGAGTCTCAGATCACTTCTGCCGTGTCTCTGAAGTCAGTACCCAGTTCTAAACCTGACGTCTATCACCCCATTCCTGTCTCACAGATCCCATAACTGCTCACTTCACTTGGAATAGAGGCCAGAGATCTTGCAACAGCCACAAACCAACAAATCCCATGGTCATTTTTTTGCCTTTCCCCTGCCTGCTGCCTCCCACTCAGGGTGGCTTCTGCCTGGGTCTCTGCTCTGTGACCTCCCACTCAGGGTGGCTTCTGCATAGGTCCAGGGATAGACCACGCCTGGGTCTCTGCTCTGTGGCCTCCCACTTCCCGTTACTTGCCTATAGTCTACAGCACATGCCTAAGTTGCTACACAGCTCCTGTGTACTTAAGGCCCTTGCTTGCCTTCTGGATGTGGCATAGCATCAGACCACCATCCCCAAAAACGTGACTTCTCTCTATGTCCCCTCTTCATTCCTTCTACTTGAGACTTGGAAATCATTTATGTGAAAAGATTTTCATTTATAATAAGCAACCTCAAAACACCCTCCAAGTATAAAAAAAAATCCCTGTATAAAAGAAACTAAAATGAAAATTAAAAATAGAAAATCAAACATAAAAATGGCTAAGGCTTATCATTCAGTTCTCAGATTTGTTTAAAATGGTAATTTCTGCTTGACAAGTATTTCTTAATTACAAGAGAGACAGAGAGCTTAGTAAACCTTTCTTTGCTGTCTCTCAGCACCTAACAATTTTTCTATTTTGCTTAGAAAGATGCTCTATGGCAGGTGTTTTCCTCCCCATGTTAACAATCATGGTCTGACACTGAGTGACTGTGCCAGCCCTGACTTCAGGTTGGCTGTTGAAACTGGATGTGGGGGCTTCAGAATCTGGAAAACCCCACCCCCACTAAAAATATAAAGCCAGAGAGAAAATAAGCCTCAGTGAGTGAAAAGTGGGGAGAAGATTGGGGTATTGTAAGCCAGAAGCATGGCGATGGCTTTCACCTTTGGAGCTGCTAAGGGCCCTGTCTTCACCAGATGAGCAATGGAAATTAAGGAGCCAGCAAGTCAGAGATCACAAAGCAGCCTTTCACACAAACACATCAGCATCTGAGTGCACGTCTAGAGCATGTTTACTGACACCAGAAAACATGCTCACTGGTAGAGATACCTGGACTAGTTATGTCAACAACACTCCGAGCTGCTTCAAGCGCTGCTTCTTTTGACTCGTGGTACAACGGAAAGAAACCCATGGGGAAAGACAGCCTCACTCAGACAGGCCCCCTGAGTGTGTGGACCAACAGAAGAAAGGCCACAGCAAGCAAAGACTGTTATAATAGAGGAAAGATGTCCATTGTTACAGGGCTGTCTCTGTAAGGTTTTCCTATCAGACTTCTTTAGTAATTCAGGTATATGTTCTGTCTCTGAACCCCAACTCTATGCCCAGGCTCTCAAGGTGGCTAGGGAAAGGCTGGACAGGACCACACTGGAAGGGTTGCCTTCACCATCTGAGATTCCACTAACACTGGCCCAAAGAGAGCCCCTGACTAGCTTTGCTGTTGCAGTTTGTTTTGTCTTAGGTTTTGTTTTGTTTTGAGAGATGGTGTAATGTCTCAGACTCACTATGCAGTTAAAGGTGACTTGGAATTTCTGATCCATCTGCTTCCATCTCCTGAGTACTGGGGATGCAGGGTATCCCACCATGCCTGGCTTATATGTGCTGGAGATTGTGTCAGGGCTTGGTACGTGCTTGTCAAGCAATCTGCCAACTAAACTAAAGCCACATCAACCTCCTTTTCTGAGAAAGACTTACTAAGAATGCATACCTCATTCACTTATGAAGCAGAATTTGTTACCTGAAATAATCACACAAAACAGTGATGGGGAAGATTGCCCTTTAATAATGTTGCCCATTTTATTACTGAAATAAAGGAATTAAGCTGTGATGGAAGGAGCTTCATGAGAGGGATGTAACCATCTCCACTCTGGTCCCAATACATGATGTTCAAGTACATTGTCTGGCCTCTGCAAGCTCCTGTTTCATTCACCAGCATCTAGGAAAAACACTCCACTCTCATTGTTCCCAAGAGGCTCTGCAGTCTGCTACCAAAGATACAGTGTTGCCAGTGTGGGCATGATTCCTGGTTTTGTTCATTTTGGGGGCTAAGAGGGGTTGTTTGTTTTATGTTGTTTGTTTTGTTTCTGAGTCAGGGCCTTTCTATATAGCCCTGACTGGCTGGGAACTCTTGGAACTCTACCTGCTTCTGACAGTGGGTGTTTTCCTCTCTGGGCCTCAATTCCATTGATTCCTTTAGCAATCAGGCACTGCCGCCCACCTGTGCCAACCTCACTGAGCGCTTTGATAAGAGCAGCGAATGTGGACGGGGCCCTCATGGTCTCTCTGCAGAGATTACTGGACAATAAAAAGGACCACATTCAGGTAAAGAGCAGAAGGCACTATTGCAGAACAAGAGAGAAGTAAGTAGGAGAATCACATAAAGGCAATGGGTGAGTATGATTTCACCCATTTTGCTTAGTTGTTATCAAACCGTATAAACACCCATAAGTTTCCAGAATCCAAAACAGCCAAAAAGACGCCAGTGGTCAAATAGACCAAGAAACTGTGGGGCAGACACTGTGTGTTGCTCTTCACACCTGCAGTGTGACTCACGCCCCAGTGGACATGAGATGAAGCAGTCAACATGGTCTTACACTTATGCAGTTTTGCTGAAACAGAAGTAGAGTCAGGGCTATAGGAGCAGAAGGTGGGGATGCACCAAGAAGAGCTTCGTAAGTGTGTGCAAACACTCTAATGAATGGGACAGCCCTGGCCTGATGTTGGACAGAAGGGACACCAGTTCCCTAGAGGCTTGTGGAAGAAATGAAGGCGTGAGGGGGCATGTGTGGAAGATTACAGTTTGATTGGTTCCATCATGCACACATGCATTGAACCACCACACTTTAGCCCATAAATATCCACGATTATTAGACTGCAGATTTTTTTTAATGTACTATTGGCTATGTCAGTTTGTTAAAAGAGTAAAACCTGGATGTGGTAGGACAGGTTTAAAATCCCAGAACTCTGATGGCAGAGGCAAGAGGACCAGGAATTCAGTGTTATGCTGGGTTAATACAACAGACTGTGCTATGTAAGACCCCATCTCAAAGAGACACAAGTGTCCAGTGTGGTGGTGCAGGACTTCAGTTCAGCACTAGGCCGTGGGAGACAGCTGGAACATTGTGAATGTAAGGCCAGTCTGACCTTTGTAGTGAATTCTAGCCCATCCCTGCCTCAAAACAAATACATAAATAAGTAAACAAAAGGAAGAGAGAGTAAAGAACAATGAGGGACAGGACACAGAAACCCGGTGGGTGTTAGCTGTAATCACTGTCAGTCTGAATGGATCCAGTGTCCTTATTTAATTGTCTGAAAGGGCATTTGAATCATTTTTTTTTATTTACAGGCAATTTTACTTACCAAATTTTGATCATTACAAAGAGTTGAAAATATTTTTAAGTGAATCCTACTGGAATATTCTATATTCAAGTTAAGTCTACATGAGCCATGGACACTTACAAATATGTACAGTATATCAAGCAAGGCAACAGACTTTAATAAGCAGAAGCCCTCTGTAGACAAGGAAACCAAAGGCAATAGTAAATGCATGTGAGCACCGGAAAGGAATCCCTACCTACAAGAGTCTGATTTTCTTCTGAGTGAGAGGGTACAGATCATCCAAGCCACACTGAAATCCAGCAAATAAAGCTTGCCCGCAGAGCTGCTTAATCCATTGCTCAACTTGACCAGGATTGATGTGAAAATGGCTCTTCCGTGAGCATGTGTTTATCTTAATTGCCCATCACAATGCAAGGTTGGATGTCAGAAAGATCTAATAAAAGTGAATAAATAATGCCTAGATTCCTATTAAATATTTAGTCTGCCTGGAAGACAAACAAGCAGGTGAGATCCACTTTGTTGATAGCTTTGTTTTCCAGATTAATCCCATTGGATGGGAGGGTGTCTGGCTTTTGTCCAGCTGGCCTTGGTGAGATGCTGATGGTATCTTTTGTTTTCCTGCTCATTAACTGCTTACCACATGCAGAGGGAATGGGGAGCAGGGTCTTTCCTGCACAACCTTTTGAGCAGGAGAGCTGAGTTTCCAAGCAAGTATTAAAAAAAAAAAAAAAAAAAAAAAAAAAAAAAAACCTGAGTAACTGGATCTCAGGACTAAGATAGCCACAAGAACCTCCTCTGGAGGCCAGGCTAATGACCTCTAAAAGCATCCCAAACTAGGGTGCAAGCCAGTATATCCACAGATGCTGTAGGTGGTGGCAAGTCAATATATTGGCAGATGCTCCACAGACTGCATTATTTTTCTCCAGGCTGAAAAGGGACCTCATAGGCTGAGTCATGAAATGCCCTAAACATCATGATAGGACTTAGATTTTGCTTTCTAGGGTTTGCCTCAAACCCGAGATCTGGAAGGGTGATCATGAAAGGACCGCCCGCCCAGGCTCTCCAGGCTGTGCAGGGCCAGCTGCAATAGCCCAGCGATGTGCATGCAAAGCTGTACATTCTCCTCTTAGCTGCAGTAATCGTGTCTTTTTATAGCGAAAGGGATCAATAGAGTAAGTGTTGGTTTCGAGAACAAAGCAAAACGGGACAGAGGGAGAAAGCATACATTCATCTTGTGGGACCTGTGAAGGCTGCAGTTCAGCAGCAAGGGTCTTGACAGCTTCCCTGGCTTTTACGTCTCACACCCTCAGGCTCCCTACAGGTGTTGATCTTTACCTCTGTGGATTCCAAAAGAAACTTTCTATAAATACCATCATTATCTGGTCACAGGATAACTCCCACATCTTTCACTAAGATGTCTGTGACAAGTGTCAAAATGTATGCAAGACACAAAGGCAATTAGACTCCAGTCACCCATAGGGGACCCAAAAGACAAGCAGAAGGCTCTGGAATTATAGCGAGGGCTCAGCCTCCTGCTAGTCCTACCTTCCCCGAGGCTCACTGCCACCAGCTGCAGCAATTACACTGAGGTGACCAGACACCTCCATTCTATAGACAGGACTGAGCTAGAGGTGGGGAGAAGGCTTCGCCCCAGTGCGAGGAGGGTGTTGGCTTCAGGCAATGACAGCGGAGGAAGCCAGCAGGAGCATGACTCTTGGAGGAGACAGTTGCTAACCTGCCTTCAGCGCTCTGCAGTCTCCGGGGAGACAATTAAGGCACTGTCACCAGCCCCTGTGAAAGGCAAAAAAATAGCTTTTTATGCCCAGTTGTCAAGGACCCTGATGAACAGAAGTTCTCTGCCCTAAAGATGGGATTTCCAGTGAATACCAACAAAATTTTCTGCAAAAACACACAAAGCAGTCTTCAAAATGTTGCTCTTATCACCACCATTAAGTAGGACTGCCTGTTTTTAATATTTCTTAAGCTGAATGACTCAAGCAGTTTTTTTAGTGAATGAGCTGTTCACCAACAGCTTGGCTAAAATTAAATGATTCATATCAAGTTAGTACAGAGAAACCCTCACTCCTTATGGACACGCTCTGTGAGGGGACTCCTCCTTCCACGCATGAGCAGAAACTATTAATTTTTCTTTTTTGCCTGAATAACTTTGGAGGATCCCTATTGGACCCTTGGTTTAGCAACTCACTAAAATTTTTTATAGGACTCACTGGAAGCTGAGTCAGTGGGTACAGTTTATTACAGCTGGTGAATGCACATGAAGAGGAGAATATGAAAGATGGTACTACAATAAAGACTACCACTGGCTGTTCTTCTAGAGGACCAGGGTTCCGTACCCAGACCCCATGAGGGACACAGCAACCATCTGTAGTGCCAGTTGTGGGGGCCTTGCTGCCCTCTTCTGGCACCTGCCAGCACCCGCATTCTTGTGCACAAACCCACTCCCAGACACATGAATGGAGAAACAAAATGTAATCTGTAAAATCAGTCCAGGGAAGGACGGCAGGCTTCATTCAGCAAAAGTTTATGGGTGAGTCTCCTGTTGTTTCCTCCCCCTGAAGCCTTCCTAGTGTCACCTGCCCAGCCCACCTGGAGCTGTGCCAGCCCTGGAGGCTCACCTGACTGTGATGACTCCATCAGGCAGCCTCATGACTCTCAGCATGGCTGACCTGTTTCCAGTCTTCAGTGGGTCAGGCAG
>NC_022022.1:43155055-43182730 GCF_000317375.1 Microtus ochrogaster | reverse complement strand
ACCCAAGACTGATAGTTACAATGTTTTCAGTCTTCAGGGGGTCAGACAGATACATTGTAACCCAAGACTGATAGTTACAATGTTTTCAGTCTTCAAGGTGTCAGACAAATACATTGTAACCCAAAGCTGACCTGTTTCCAGTCCTCAGGGGGTCATAAAGATACATTGTAACCCAAGTTTCCCCAAAAATGACATTATTGTCATATCTCAGAGCTGGTGGACCACACAAGGTTAAGGACATTGGCACAGCCCAACATCAAAGCCAGACATCTTTTGGCACAACAACAATTGTATCTTATTTTCTTGAATTTTAATTTTTATTGCCAAAACTGGTAGCTGAGAGTACAAAAGACAGATATTCGTGAAGAGGGGATGGCTGCTCCTGTCTGTGAAGACTTCAGGATGTTCTTCACATTCTCTTCCGGCCACTCAAATGAAAACCCATCCAGCACCTAATTATTACTTTCAAGTTAGACCAGGCGATACAAGGAATAATTTATGAAAGTTTTTTTTTTCGAGACAGGGTTTCTCCGTAGCTTTTGGTTCCTGTTCTGGAACTAGCTCTTGTAGACCAGGCTGGCCTCGAACTTACAGAGATCCGCCTGCCTCTGCCTCCCGAGTGCTGGGATTAAAGGCGTGCGCCACCACCGCCTGGCTCTGAAAGTTTTTTTTAATGAAAAAAAAAGCATGGTCCTCCCACACACTGCTGTGAATAGATGCCTTGACCAAAGCGACTAGGAAAAGCAAGCATTTCAGTGGGGATTTGCTTATAGTTTCAATGAATTAATTGGTCCATGACTATCATGGAAGGGGGTGTAGTGGCAGGCATGGTCCTAATACAGTAGCTTAAAGTTTACTTCTAATCTGAAAGTTGCAGACAGAGAAAGACTGGGTTGAGTGTGAGCTTTTGAAAACTCAAAGCCCACCCCCAGTTACATAACTCCTCCAGAAAGCCCACACCTCCTAATCCTTCCTAGACAATTCAACCTCCTCATGATCACATGACACTATCAATACTAAACTGCCTTGAAATCCCCTTTGCCAATGATATCAATCCAAAAACACTTCAATTTAGCCTCAAGCATCTTTTCAAAAAAGAGAAAAAGCAGCCACATCTTCACGAAAATATAACAAGAGTTATCTCTATCCCAGCCACTATTGTCTGCTTATCTGGGAACAATAGTTTACATTGCTCTTAACACTATTGTCTTCCATGCTCCTATTAGGATGGCTTGTTAGAGCCCATGTAAAGCATTCAGCCACTTTTCTGGTTCAAAGTCACAAAGTCCGCATTCCACCAAGAAGCTGCGTGGTCAGGCCTGTCACCACAATAACCAGTCCTGGTATCAACATCTGTCTTGGTTACTGTTCTATTGCTATGAGGAGACACTATTTTATTGGAAGTGTTTTATTGGGGCTTGTTTACAGTTTCAGAGGATTCGTCCATCACCATAATGGAGAGGAGTTTGTGGCAGGCAGTGTGGCATGGTCCTGGAGCAGTAACTGAGTAAAGAACCATGCAGTTTACATGGTTGTGAAGTTTACATGTGAAGTAAACAACCATGAGAGTTGAGAGGAAGGGAAAGGAGGGAATGGGCGGACACAAGAGAATGAGAGAGAGCTCACTGGGAATGGTGTGGTCTTTGAAATATCAAAGCTTGGCCACAGTGACACACCTCCTCCAACAAGGCCACACTTGCTTATCATTTCTGAATAGTTCCAGTGACCAGGAACCAAGTTTACAGGGCCATTGTCATTCAAGCCATCACAGCGTTATGATTCCATGACCTACACCACATGTAACTAAACACACACTCGTGTTTACATTCTATACTCATAAATAAACAAGTATTCAGATAGATAACTTTACCTAATAGTTTGCTTGAGTAATATAAACAATGATTATTTCTTATCTGCCATGTGGTAGTTTGAAGGAAAATGACCACCATTGGCTCATAGGGAGCAGGATTATTTGAAAGAATTAGGACCTGCGGCCAGTGGAGTGGATTCAGAGTGGGTGTGGAGTGGGTGTGGAGTGGGTGTGCAGTCCATGTGGAGTGGGTGTGGAGTGGGTGTGGAGTGCATGCAGAGTGGGTTCCGATAGATATGAGGTGGTGCAGAGTGGATTCAGCGTGGATGCCCGGTGGGTGTGGAGTGGGCACCATGTGAGCACCGAGTAGATGCAGAGTGAGCTTAAGCTGTGCGACCCAAGGGAGGACAAGAACCCAGAGCTGGGGGCCGCGGAGGACCGGGTGTGAAGGTGGGCTGAAGGCCGGTGGGAGAGGACATGCAGAGTGGGAACAGGCGCTCGAATCACAACAAAAGCAGGTTTCATTTTAAAGTTCCATGAAAATATATATTTTATATCTAATTTTTCAATAGAGAAAAACATCTACCCTATGTATAAAGTGGCAGCTGACTTGACTGAGCCCATCTGGCTTAAAAATCCCCAGTCTTTTCGTGTTACTTTTGAAATTAGTGCATTTTAATGTCTTCATTTTTACCTCATATACATATACACTAATTTAGAGGAAGAAGTCCAACCTCCATCGTCTTCTCAGCTCCTTCCTCAGTTGTCCCTTTTGGGCCATCGGATCCCCTCTGATTGTGTCCCAGGCTGCGGATTTTCAGCTCAGTTTGCAGTGGGCTGGGTGCCTCTGATCAGGGCTTGTTTCTTCTCTCTAGATAATTCTAATTCTACTTTCTGCTACTTGTGCAGCCACCTGTTCCCCTGCAGAGTCTGAAGAATTTTTCTCTACTGAGAAAGTTAAACATCTGTTAATGAAAAATAACCAGAAGTAAGGTGCTTATTAGAATTTAATTAGCGCACAAATTATGTTTTTTAAGTAGTTTCCAATGTCGTCCTGCGTACAAACATCAGTGGGCTCTATTTCACAAATTTTAACTATTCCTGTGCAACAACCAAATTATCTTAATGGGTGTCCAGATGACAAATTAGACAAATGCCATCCCCGGAGTCATTTTCCGATAAAGACACATCGCTTAGTTGCAAGATGACAAACTATGTGTTCAAGTGACAAATCTTTTAATTAAAATTTACAAGCGGTTAAATGCTGTTTGACCCAAATGGAGGCCATTATCATGAATCACTTTGAAAGGGTGTTGGGCTTTTCAGGAGAATCGATCCTGATGGCCGGAGCCTGCAGAGCGCTGAGCAATCCTCCGTGTCCAGTCCCAGCTTCGGATTCACAGCAGCCTCTACCTAGCTGGTTCAAAGAGCTTCCATCTAGTTGAAAAGAATTTAAGAGTTCCAGCGAGTCTTTAAACTCTATTCAGCTCCATGAATATTTAATGTCACGTTCGGTGTTCAAGCAAAATGTTCTTCCATCTTAAGAGAAAATAGCTAAACTTTTGATGAGTTATGGTTTTTACTGCATATGCAATCATCTTTCATGAGAAGGCCGGGTAGGTTTTATTGTTTGAGAATAAGGGTGGCCATTGCATTTACTCACCAATACAGTAAATGTAAAATTGCTTAAGTAACATGCTTTATTATTTATGCTGGCAACCACATAATGTGAGGGTAGTTTCATAAGAAATATAAATTAGACAAATCTCATGTGCCACGGGTTGTGGAGCTGTTTTACAGCTCTGACTTAGGTGGTGCCCTTCTGCCTCATTGTCTATATCGCAGCACAGATGAAACACATACAGCACACAGGTCCCCTCCGAACTGAACCACACACCCTCTGGGGAGGGGGATGCTTTCATCCCAGGTCTCTTCACAAGACATTTTTCTCCATGTCAGGGATGACACCATCTTAGAATAATCCTTATTTGGTTTTGGTATTAAGACTTTTAACATTGGTTGATGCCTTTGGTCTGCCAGGCCCCTACACACACTGTTAAACCCACAGGCAGATGCACACATCAGCACAGGGTGAAAATAGTAAACATGAATCCTTAAAGCACACAAAAATGACTCAAATACAATATATACAACCTCTCCTCTCCAGTTATTTAGAAAAAAGGAAAAAGTTGCCAAGTCACGTAAAGTTGTTAAGATTATCATTATATGATATTATTTCATAACCTATTCTGGTTTTAGTCTATAGGAAAACAACCAGAGGTGTTCATCCTCAGATTTTTTTTTTTTTAAAAAAAGGCATACTAACTAAGCGTACTGAACCGCTGGCATTTACTAGACTATTGTAACAATGTATGTCTCCCAGTTTACTAGACTAAAAAGTAACAATGTATGTCTCCCAGTTTACTAGACTAAAAAGTAACTATGTATGTCTCCCAGTTTACTAGAAGACTGTAACAATGTATGAACTTCTCCTAGTTTACTAGAATATTGTAACAATGTATTTATTACCTACCGGCTGCTATACAATTCCTTTTAACTAGTAAAAAGCCAATGAGCTTGATTTACAAGGACATCAATGATGACCATAGCTCAAATATGCTATAAATAACCTGAGGACACACTGGAGATCCCCCTTGGCCAGACTGCAATAATGTTGACAAGCAATTTGCTTCAAACAGGATAATATTTTATAAATGGTCAAAAGCCACAAATGTTTGATCCTTAGTTGAGATTTCCAGTGGTTTTGGAAAATGCAGCTTCTAATTATCCATGCTACTCACAAATATTTGTCAAAATGCAAATGAGAAAAAAATTCTACTAAACTGAAATAATTCATTAAAATTGCTTCGTTAAAAACGACTTACTTTCAGCACACTGAGAAACAAGGGACTCAATTAGCAATTACTCCTGAGGCATCGCTGTCACCTGAAGTCCACAAATGATGAGTGATGGCCTCAGAGCACCTAGGTTTCATCTCGTGTCCAGTTTTCAGTTTTGACACCTGAAACTGGCAGGTATAGGTATAGTCACACTGTGGCCGACTTGGGGCCTCTCCATGAATTCTTACTAGACTGGTCTGTTGTCTACTTGACAGAAAGAAAAAACTAACCTTTATGTATGCCCCAAATGCCTGACTTCTGAAAGCAATTCCATCTTACTTTCTTCTTGAGTATTAGTTTATAAGCTATCACAGACTATGTGTTTATGGTGTGTCTGTATAGATAGTGAAAATAAATGCTGATACACATACAAAAGTAAACAATCCCTGTCACCCCAAAACAGGGTGTAGGGGGCTAGGGTTGAGCTCATTTTATGTACCATGTACAAAGCCTAAGTTTGCTCCCTAAGGCCTCATAATTCTAGCATGAAGGATGGTGAAACAGGAGGATGAGAATTCAGTATCATAGAAGAGTTCAAATCTCATTCTGCTACTTTTTCCCCCACTGTGGCAGCTTAACTACAACTTGAATTTTTTTTAGATAGATTCTCTCCCGCAAAGGGGCCTCTGAAGAACTAGAAAAAGAAGAGTGTAGAGTCTGCCTGGCCATGTCTAGCAACCGGTTTAGAGGAAATCCAGATTCTGTTCCCCATCCCTGAATTTCACTCTCCTCCAAGCTCTCCTCAAATGCTGACACAGCTGCCATCAATAGACAGGTTCTTTCAACCTGAAACCTATCTTCTCAGTGAGTATTGTTGGCCCTGGCCTCTGACAGGGGGAAAATGGACTCTCAGCTTGGCTCAGGGAAAGGCTGCCTGGGTCATGCATGAAAGGGGAACAGGAAGACAAAAGGGAGGCCAGACCAATCATCTATAGTTACTGTCAGGTGAGGTTCATGGGTGGAAACATCCTCCCATCTTTGGGCTGTTGAAGCCACATCTTTATAAGTATAAACCCTATAAAAAGAAACTAAGGTTTCTCCCGTCTTGGATTGGCTTGGGGTCTGCAGGGAGAATGTGTTGCTGCTCTCTTTAGTGAGAGTCAGGGAAGACCTTATGGTTTCAAAGATCTTAGAACTGATGTTTAGAGTTAAGGTGTCAGTTAGTTGAGGTAGTATTTTCAGGGTAGTGACTCAAAGGTGAAGGAGGTAGGGCTTATTATTTTACTTAACCACAGCACCCAAACAGTAAGAAGCAAAAAGAAAGAAAATGTTCAGAGCTGATAAAGAACTTGAGGCTTGAAGTCTGTGAGCTGGTGACATTTGCGCATCAGGGGAAGGCTCTGAGTAATGAGACGACTTGTTCGAAGCGGCAGAGAAAAGATAACTCTGTCAGAGACACATGGGGCCGATGGACACTGGGAGATACTGAGGCATGATAAAGAAAAGCAAAAGTCATTTAAGTAACAAATGGCCAAGCTCTGGGCCTAATATAATTCTATGACAGAGATGTATTTGATTAACACTTGAAATTGGCCCTAGGAAAATGTGTCTCTTATTAACAGGAATAAGGTGGAGCCATTCCTTAGAGTCTCCTTTGCTTGGTGACTGTGGTGACTGTGCTCTGCCCCCCATGTTCTATACCATGAGGTAGGAACTCGATCCCCAAGTCCCAACCCCCTGACATTTCTGACTTCTGTGTGATTAGAGCCACATCAAAACTGAGCAACAAGGTAGCAAACTGAATAACAACATGTAGAATGCAATATTTGCCAAGTAAAATGAATATTTAATGAGAACCTGTTTATAGAATGCTGTGGTGTACTAGATTTTTCGGGGCTTATTGCTAAACATGTAACTCAGTTTGAATCATCAAAGAACTTGAAAGCCTGCAAGACATGAGCAGATGAAAACGGAACAAAATACAATGTGGAGATGAAGGGACTGTGCAGATAACATGGGGACTCAGGGCGTTTACAAGATGCAAAGGCTTCTGGGAGCAGCCAGACCTCTAACTGCACCATGTGATGGTGGTGTTGAGTTCTCTTCTTCCAAGGCATTAAGGCACCTGGGCCAGGAATGAGCCTGAACTCCTTAGAGTAAGCTAGTGGGACAAGCACAGGACACCAGCTCTGCAGGCTGCAAACACTGGGCAGTATTGTCTGTGTGCTTGGTGATAAGGTAGATTATCTAAACTTTCATTTCCTTTTTCATAAAATAAAACCACATCCAATTCCACACATTTATTGTGAGGATTAAAAACTATGTGGCCAGCAAGATAGGTCTACAGATAAAGATGCTTACAGCCCAAGTTTCGTGACATGAGTTTGATTGACAAGAACCTACATGGTAGGATAGAACAGACAGAACATTATCCTCCTGCCTCTGAAATGTTCACTCCCTTGTTGCATCTGCAAAGCAAGAGCATGCTAAAAAGTCCTCTGGATATGAAATCCCACTTCCTTTCCCAGTGCTCTAAAACTATTTGTTTATCCCCTGAGAGGTTTAAAGTGTCTAGCTATCACAATTAGGAAGGGAGAAGAAAGGAAAGGAATGTCTTAGTCACTGTTCTGCTGTTCTGATGCTGTAAAGAGATACCATGGCTAAGGCAATTCTTATAAAAGAAAGCCTTTAATTGGCATTTGTTTATAGTTTCAGAAGGGTCATTCATGACCATCATGGTGGGGAGCAGGCAAACACGTCCTTGGAACAATAGCTGAGAACTTTACATCCTGACTCCCAGGCAGACAGAGACAGAGAGAGAGAGAGAGAGAGAGAGAGAGAGAGAGAGAGAGAGAGAGAGAGGAGAGACTAAGACTTGTGTGAACTTTGGAAACCTCAGAGCATACTCCCAGGGACACGCCTCCTCTAAGGAATCCTTCCCATATAGTTCCACCCTCTGCTAACTAAGCATCCAAACATATGAGCCTATGGGGGCCATTCCCAGTCACACCACCTCAGGGAGAGAGGGAATAAGTCTCCAAAGCCTTGGGAGGAAAATGTTCCAGTGGTTTCCATCAGGGAAGCAAGACAGAGACCAGCATCCCACTTTGCCCAGGTCTGAGTGGGTCCCCTGTGCAGGAGACTTTCATGTTGCTTTAGAGAAAGTCCTAGGCAAACTATATCTGATCTGTCCTGTCTACACCTCTTCTGACTGCACTGTCAATCTCCAGAAAGCAGCACACAGGACGTTAACATCACAGCAGTGATGGTGTTCTTCCAGTCTTCCAGGACCTTCTCCAACCAGGAGAAACAAGGTGGTGTGTGTGTGTGTGTGTGTGTGTGTGTGTGTGTGTGTGTGTGTGTGTGTGTCTGGCTTTTCCATTTCTTCAACATGTATGTATAGACATTCCAATATTGTCTTCTCCTGAAAGTAACTGTGAACTTCCTCATGTTCTGGGCTCAGATGGCATTTGACATTAAATTAAGTTTGGGGCAAAATAACACACTTTCCACAGGGCCAGAAATGGGATAATTTCAAAGGCGGTGCCTAAACTGAAACTCAAGGGACTAGAGATGGCTCAGCAGTAAAAATCCCTTGCTGTTCTTTCAGAGGCCTGAGCTCAGTTCCCTGTATCCACACACATCTTGTGGTTTATGACCATGTACACCCCAGCTCCAGAGGATCAAATGTCTCCTCTTCTGATTGCATATGCACAGACAAATACATACACATGATTAAAAAGTAAATCCTTAATAATAAGTGTTGGGGGAGGCTGCTTGTTGGGAGGATCATTTTTCTATCTATCTATCTAGACTCCAGACTCCCTAAACAGCCACAGAAATTACATTATTTGCAATACCGTTTGGCCAATAGCTTAAGCATATTGCTAGCTCTAGCTCTTACATGTAGGATTAACCCGTCTCCATTATTTTATATTTTACCACTGGCAAGGTTCCAGCTAGCAGATTGTGTCTTTCTCCCCTGGTGGCTACATGGCATCTCACTACTCTGCCTTCTTTCTCCCAGCATTCAGTTTAGTTTTCCCTGCCTAGCTCTACTCTGCCCTATCACAGGCCAAGCCAGCTTCTTTATTCATTAACCAATAAAAGCAACACATATACAGAAGAACTTCCCAAACCAATTAAGTAGATAAAAATAGCTTGCTAGTATAGAAATGCCAGAAGTGACTCCCTCTTACAAATTGTACTATGCAAAGCTTTGGCACCTCCCTATCTGTCCATGGTGCAAGCTCACACAGACCTGTAAAGATGTCATAGAAACACTAAGGGAGGAATCAGAAAATATGCTGTATCCATAAAGCCAGGCTCTGAACCTACACCTGTACCACCTGCCCCCAGATGTATAATGACCTCTGCAGGTCATATTACCTTGTTACCAGGCTGCTGTACTTTCAAAAGCTATTGAGATACTTGGGGTATGAAAGGTACCATATAAAACTGAATTTAATTCTGCACTCTTCCAATAATTTGCCCCATAAATACTTCTTGAACTGGTGAAATACTTTTGATTATAGGAATAAAACTTAGGTATTCACAACTTATGTGTTATTTCATCTTCTTGGAAGCCAAAAGGGCTCTTCCTGTGTTTGTGATGCCCAAATAAATCCGTGGCAGACAGTTTTACAGCAGCTGTTAGCACAAGTGGCGTTGCACCCAGAGTCAGCACTGTTATCTTTTGTGTTTCTCTTGCAATTATTTTATGTATACTTCCAAGTCATTTTGTGTAAATGGGATCTATTTTTCATCATTAACAATTCATTATCCGCCCCCCAGAAATCTCATAATTTAATCCACAAACCAGGAAATACTTACATGGGGACTTTAGTCAGAAAAGGCTTCTGAATCTCATTGAGGAGGCAATGGGCATGCATGTCACATGGTCCTGAGGCAGGAGCATGGCTCTAACAATCACTCTGGTCTGTGGCATATGCCTTCATGGCATCATCTTCTCTGAACACATTTAAAATAGCTCATAGCATATTTCAGTGCAAACCCTTCTAGGTCCAGAGTAGTAACTGAAAACCTCTGGTGTTTTAGTTACAAAAGCTAGGGATTACTTTCGAGCATCATTATGATGTACATCACTATTTTCTTAGTTTTATTTGTTCTTCGAGAGTCTCTGGTTTTGTACAATATGCTGTGATCATATCTTCCTCCCACAGCTCTTCCAGGTACAGCCCCTCTTCCTGACCCACCCAACTTTATGTCCTTTTTAAAAAAAAAAAAATTCCCTTCAAGAAGACTAAATTGTGCTTCTCAAATATTCCACCCCCTCTTTTGCAATGATCTCTGAGTCTTGGGGAAGGGTACAGTATATATACAGTATATATACTGTAGATATGTTCCCTTTAAGGCTAAGCATTCTGTAGTCTGCTGTTCTCTGCACCTTGACCAGTTGTGAGTCTCTGTGTTTATCACCATCTGCCACAAATAGAAGCTTCTCTGGTGAAGGCTGAGAAGTTCACTTATCTAGTGTTACAAGGCTAAGTCATTAAGAGTCAATTTACTATTACACGTATTATGTACCATACTGGTATATTCTCCCCAGGGCCTACAATATGTCTACTCATAGCTTCATAGCTCAACAACGTTGCCAGGTACAGATGGGTTTCATCTTGTAGAACAGGACTTAAATCCAGTCATAGAGTGGTTGTTTACTCCCCTGATGCTTGTGCCACTGTTTGGCCATGACTTGCCAGGCCTGCAATTAATGTGCATTCAGAGTTCATAGCTGGGCAAAACTGATGAGAGCTTTTATTCTCTGGTGGTGTGTGCATAGCACCTTCCAGCACCATAAAGGCTAATCATAAGGAGTAAGTGTGCAGGTCAAGGCTGTCCTGATTTCACCATGTTCTAGACTCAATCAAGGATGTGGTAACATCAGCAATGGAGTCTTACACCACTGTGTTCTGGACAGTGACCTAGAGCAGTGGCGATAACTTGTGATGTTTGGGGTCTGCAGAACTATGGCCCAATGGCACCAAGACAATTAACCCATTTCCAATATTGGGTTTTTTATTTGTTAACATCTGGTGTTTAATAGGCACATTATCACCCTGTATAGGGTAACTCCATTTTATCTCTCTCTTGTGTGTGTGCATATACGTGTGTGTGTGTGTTTCATCAAAAGCTGTCTAGAGTTTTTAATCCTCCCCCACGTTACTTACTCCACCCTGCCATCTACCCCCCCACCTCCATTTAACCCTTCTTGTTCCATTATTGCTTTATATACTAGTAAATGCTATTCCTCTCCCGCCCCCTGAGAGCCTCTCCCCCATGCACCTTAAAGCATGAGATGATTAAGGGAATGGAAAACAGTCATCCAATTGAATATTTAAACTAGCAGAGGGTGGTTCTGGCGATTACCTGTGTGTAACCATGAGGGTGTACACAGACACACCCATTGGGGGGGCTTATAACCTGACAGTTGTCAGGTTGCAATGGCTTTGTCACCTTGTGATAAAATTGCAACTGCTTTCAGTGTAATAGGAAAGAATTATCCTAAGACTTTAGAATGAGTTTTATATATCTCATCAGGGCTAATTTCAAGTCCCTCTCAGTTCTGGAGATATAAGGCCTCAATGAGCCTAGAGCTCTGTATGATATAACTATGGCCCTGCCCTGAAATGTATAGTGAAAAGTTTCACTTTCAAAAATCAAACCACTTGAGATTCATTATTTTATGGAGTTTTTTTATTAGAATGTGAAATAGGAATAACGTATCATTCGATGGTATAATTGGATACAAAATATACTATTTTAAAGGAAATTTAAACACTTGCCATAAAGCTCATGTTACAATTCGCACGTGCACACCAGTGTGGGACAGAGCGCTGGTGATGACTCACTCCCTAATGTCACCACCTTCAGCGCCATGAGCAAGCAGAAGCCTGTGGCTCAGCTGGCTGCCTCGTGGTTCCACTGTTTTTCCTGAAATCTTTGTTTTTCTCATTTCGGAATTGTCTAAAGTGAAAATGAGAGCCAAACAACTCTGAACTTTACTAAAACATTCTATAACAGTTCAAGGACATGTGCACCTGCCTGTGAACCAGCCACTCCATGCCCCAGGATTCCTGCAACAGGAAGTCTCCAGAGTCAAGTGCAGTGGTTAGAATAGGTCTGCACAGCTCAGCCTCAGTGCAAAAAAGCTATCACTGGGTTGGTCCCATTTGCTGAAGTTTTGAATGGAGACAAAATTAGCACCGTAGTTTCTTCTTGAAATTGAAGTTACTAGAAGGGGAAGAAGCAACTGAAAGGTGTGGTAGCATTTCCTTTGTGACACTTATCAAGCTGTACTGTTATACTCTATGTACTTTTCTGTTATGCTGCAATTTAAAAGTGTGTATTTTAAAAACTAGTAAAAAAAAAAATCTTGAATATAAGAATGCAAGTGGCCAGATTCTCTCACAGATGTACACCAGCCTAATGGCCTTATCTTTAATTAAAATTCAAGCCTGTCAGCTAAATCTGTAGCCCCTTAAATTGGTCGTAAAGATCTGACCCATGTCCCACATGTCCGTTCTGAACTGCATCTCCTGGGTAGTAGAATCCACAAGTCTTAAAAGCCAACGTTGTCAAAATCAATTCTTCTCACCTCAAAATAATGAGCCTGTCGCCCAGGATGGCCTCCCCGATCCCCGGAATAATTCACCATCCTCTGACATTTAGCAAAATGTGGTGTATTTTCCCTGTTTCTAGAGTGTCGGGGGAGCTCCAGCTGTGTTCTGTCTGTTTTCTTAGGACAAACGGAATCCATTTGGCACAAGCCACAGGGATGCCTCCTGTGCCCTCTGTCCCGTGGGCTTCTGAGAAATGATTTACAATGGCTTTGGCCTCCATCGAGGCAGTGTGGCTTCTGGGAGGATACAGAAAGGGTCTCCTAATGGGTTCGAAGCTTGTCTTGTGGCAGTGCGATTCAAATTTCAGTTTCTGAGTTGCTTTGATTTTTAAAAAAGCTAGGAGTCTTCATCTCAGGGCCATTTTGACAGTTTCTTATGCATGGTTAATTTAATATGTAAAAGTGTGAGGGAGAACTTGAAGCTCAGATATGATGTGGTCTCTGTCCTCTCTTATGATTCTGGTCATAGGAGTCTGGGACCTTCAGTGACTGGGGCTTGGCACTGTGGGATTACACCAGGAAGATGTTGCAGAGGCCACTCCAGGATGCTGAGCGTGACTTGGCCGCTGGGCTTGTCCCCACAGGTTTTGACCTTGAACCTGTTTGCTGCAGCTGAGAAAAAGCCCGTCAGGGGTTTCTCCCTTTATTTGTGAACATTTCCTTGGTCTTTTTCTCCCAGCATTTTAAATTTATTTCACCACTAGGATCCACAGTTGAGGTGAATGTGTCACCTTTGGAGGATTCCCTAGATCTCTCCATCATCTGTGTGAGGACCACGTGGATAAATTCCTTTCCTTCCTGACATTGCTTCAATGTCAGGATTTTATAGTCTACAGCCTGTTCCTAAGAAACCATCAATCTCCAGCTAATTGGGAGTGGAACAATATTTGAGAATTTTATCATTGGATTTCTTCAAACAATTCCAGACTTTGCAATTGTATTACCTGGCATTAATTGCCATTGCATTAAGGCCATCTCGGCAACCCAGATTATTTTCATTTATTTAATGATCTGATATCTTAACTTCTAGATTATTCTCCATCTTGAATATGCTGCTGTTGCTGAGGAATGTGACCAGTAACATGCAGGCAAATGTTAGTGTCTGTGGACACTCTCACCATGGTCCTTGACATCTCATCTCGTATAGAGGGAGATTAGGAGACTGCTCCTGCGTTTCCTGGCCGCTCAGACCTGAGTAATCACACAGAAACTATATTAATTACAACACGGTTCAACTTATTAGCTCAGGTTTCTTATTGACTAGCTCTTATATCTTAGAATAACCCATTTCTATTATTCTGTGTTTCGCCACGAGGCTGTGGCTAACTGGGTAATGTTCCCATGCTGGTCTCCTTCTGCAGCTATATAGCGTCTCCCTGATTCTGCACACTCTCTCTCGATATCTCTTCCAGCCTAGTTATATTCTGCCCTGCTATAGGCTTCCAACCTGGCTATATTCTACCCTGCTATAGGCGGAAGCAGCTTCTTTATTAGCTAATGGTAATAAATCATATTCACAGCATACAGAGGGGAATCCCACATCAATCTGGTTCAGATGTCAGAGCATTGGGAGTCACATTGGTGGAGTGCTACACTCATGAACCATGCTCCTCTGTGGCTATACAAATGTGTAGACCAGAAAGCGGCAAACTTTTCTCCTGAAGCCAAGCGGCAAATACTTTACCTCTGCGGGTCTTAAGGCATCAGTGACAAATATGCAACAATTCTGCAAAGACTCAGCTCTGAAATGGTCCACGAAAGTGGCCACAGATAACATGTAAATGAATAAGCATGCAGGTGCCCATCCATCCCTCTTCTGTTTCTGCATGGCTCTTGAGATAAAAATAGGTTTTACATTTTAATGCTTTTTAAAAATCAAAAGAAGAATAATATCCCATGACACTTGAAAATTATATGAGATTACCGTTTCAGTGCTCATAAATAAATTTTACTGGACATAGCTATGCCTGTTCATTTGCATATTGCCTATGAATACATTTGCATGGTAATAGCGGAGTTAGGTATTGACACCGTAGCTACAAATGACATGGGACTTTCCTATTCTCTGGTCATAACAATCCTTATATCCTCAAAATATATAAAAAACAAAACCCTAGTTTGGGGGAAACTGTGGATCCTATGATTAAATTTGATAATGATACAGAAGGAAAAAGACATTATTTTGTATTCCTTAGTGAGACAGTTACCTGTAATTATTGGTCCAAGAATCAAACACGGAAATGATGCTGACAGGTGGAATTAAAGATGTATGTGAATCAGTACGGACAAGCAGCTTGCCTCTGTCAGCTTTAACACAAAAATCAAAATGAACTTTTCACTCACGGTCTTTTTATCCTGAGAGTCAGATGTGCCGACAAAACCTAGGAGATGTACAGGAGCCAACCACGAGGCAGCTGTAGGTTATCATCTTCTGTAAACTGTACAAGACAGAAGGGGATTACTTGTGATCATCAGAAAAGGAAAATATCTTTATCACACAAAAGATTCCTATCAAGATTAGACAAGGTTCAGCCCACTGCAACCTTTCTCTGGAGACAATCTGAGCTATGAAGCAGGCTTCCAGCTCAAGTGTGTCTGTATGCGCAGTGATTTAATAATTTCACTCAGGGAGCGATGGTGGTGACCACAAATCCGTACATTCTCTCACGTTTGCCTTTGACACCTCCCCAAAGCAATAAGCATTTGGAGTCTGTGACATACTAGTGCCAAAGGATCATACGTGGCAGACGTATAAGGGATGACCTCTGACCCCCAGCCACACTGTAACTGAGGAAATCACTCATAACTAAATGGAAGGGGATTTATGTAGATTTAGAATAAAAGACATTAGAAAGGAAGAAATTTGCCAAAAGTCAAATAAGCAAGATGAAAATATAAAAAGATGGCAGGTCTCAAAGACCCGAAGTGTTTAGCAAAGGCTTCCTATAGGGAACCAACTCACACAAGGAATTTGAAGTGTGAAAAACACACAGGGCATTTGGTGAATAAATAAATAAGCTTTCAATGGAGGTTGGAAAGAAAAAAATGCCTTGTGCAAACTAAATTTTGAGGCAAGACAGCACACACTTCTCTCCATGGAAGGGTCCTCAAAGGTACATGGGGAAGGCCACAGATAAAGGGAAAAATGAGCCTTGAACCACAAGCATCTGCCACATCATACTATCATATACATCTGAATGGCATATGAATATCTGTGAATTTATTGGCTTCTAATTCATCTTCTGTGTGCTCAGCCACATAGATTTCAAATTAGCTACTATCTTCACTTTACCTAAAATAATTATTGACCTGCCTACATGCTGGTCTTGTGTGTGGCCACATGCTAAGACACAGTCGTGCTGATAACTTCTAGAAACATGTCTCCTGGACAAAACTGTAGGTCCTAGATGCATTTGCCTGTTCCTGAGCAGCAATGCAGACACAGCACACAAAGTGAACAACCCACAGTTGCTTCCTTTAACAGACTGCCTTGTCCTGTTCTAAAACCTGGATGACTGATAGGTCTCCATGACTCTGATCATTTGAGAATATTAATATTCAAAGCCTCATGAAGCTGCCCACCTGCATCAGCCAAGTTGATTGAGGTTAGAGGGCCAATCAAAACATGGACATAAGACTACTGTCCACAAATATGGCATTTCTAGTTCCAATAACAGAAATGCAGACCAATGCCAGGTCTCCCAAACCTTCATGGTCATCTGAACCATCTGGGGATCTTATTAAAATGCAGATCCGCATGCAAACATCTGAGCGAGACCTGAACCTTGTCCCTTCCTACAAGCTCCAACTGCTGCCAGTACTGTTGGTGCCTGGACTACGTGAATGGTGAGATCTGAAGGGATTAGTGAGACATACAGGGACTTCACTTTAAAAATACATGAGAATTAACATCAATGTGTATGTTACTATTAAGACGTTTGATGTATCAGAGGCCAGCTATACTTTCCTTCACTAACAATTAGTATAATTAGCATCCTGGGAACACATCACTTATGCAGAATGACACCTTATTCATGAAAGGGCAATGACTTTAACTATCTTAGATTCAGTTGCTAGCAATGTGAATTACATACAGAAAGTCAATTAGACAAATGTACGAAATAACTTTTAGAATATGTTTATAATTTCTCAACCCACAGTAAATCATCAGCTACGTTGACCAAAGCACATATTGATTTACTCAAGGAATAAAGTACAGTGTAGTGCCATGAAGGTATTAAATGCTGAGTGCTTCCTGGGACAGAGCTCTGCACATCACACGATGATGGGTGACACACAGATCCCTATGGAATGAAGCTCAAACAAGTTCTAAACAAGGGCAAGTATTAGAGAGTGAATAAAAAAAAAAACAAAACAGGACAAACCAAAGTGAGTTGTGGGGGGGTGGGGGTAGAGGCAGGGGACTGGCAGATTGGCTGATATAAGAATCCATGAGCAGAGGCTTTATTCTTAAAATTTCAAAGATAAGCGTGTGCAGCCATTTTGGGTACACGCATTCATGTACTGCAAAGTGTACCCAAGAGTAGGCAATGCCTCAGCATCCATTTGAACACAAGAAACCCTTGATGGTATGTAGTCGGCACCTCCCACTTTTGTTCCTGCCTGAGCATCTCTCTTCCAGCAGCCTTTTGAAATGTGGGGGCCTGTCAAGTGAGTCGATCTTTGAATACACAGAGACTCACTCATAATCTCCTGCTGCCTTGTATGTTGCTGAGAAAGCAGGATGCTTGTTGTCCACAAAGGGATAAAATAAATGATATGATAAGAATACAATAAAGAATGGAGATTAGAAAAAAAGTAGAATTTGTGAATCTGTTCTCTTTGAAAAGCTGTGGGGGACTTTGATGCTGTTGTGAGTGACAGCCTAAGGGTGGTGAACATGGGAGTCCACACCTGTCCGTGTGTGTCTCTGGCCATCACTGCTCCTCATCCCTTTACACGACAATGGACTCTGCTCCACTGTGCCATCACTGCCCAGCCAACCCCCCGACCTTTGGGTTCAACACACTCAGGTTTTGACAAAGAGGACACTCACTAACTGGTGTCAGGTTATCTCATGACTACATGGCCTCATTTCTCTTGTGAAAGATAATATGGAAGTCTTAGGCTTTCTCATCAGCCAGAATTGTAAGCTTGGGGTTCACCAGTTCACAACAGACCCTCAACGTAGAGCTATGGTCTCTGAATCTTCAAGACACTATAAAATTCTACTGCGCTTATGTAATTCTTCAGCCTGGAAAAAAGAAAACATATACACATAAAAGTCTTTCTTTATTGCCTTGAAAGAAGCTCTTCACCCCTCCCTTCAGTGGGATGAGGACGATTATGTTTGCTTGGGGAGCTTATTATTATGCAAAGTACTGTTTCAACACCATGCAAAAAATGAAGGTTCCGGAACTCATCATTCCTGAAGTGTCCTCATAACTAGGTAGAAATGCTTCACAAGGGAAAGAGGTCCCGGTGCTGATGGATTCTCTCATAAGATGCAAACTGAAGTATCTTTGCAAAAGATCTATTAATTTCCCCATGCCAAATTTGCGCACAACCCCAGATATGAGGACACCTGCGATATTGTATTTGTACACTGCTAGCCTAGCAATCTTTGACTAAAGGCTTGGAAGGAAACACTTGTTCGCCTTCAAATCCCTCCAGACAGTTTACATGGCTTTATCTGTCACCAATAAACGTTACATGTGTTACATGGTTTAGTAGCTGCATGGTTAGAAGCGCAAAGCAGTGGCCATAGTTACCAGAACCGGACTCAGCCACCATGTGCTGCAAAGCATGCAGCCTCTGTGAGAAAGCCTCTCCAAAAGGAAGACCCTGCTGACGTGAATCTTACCCATGCCTTGAAAACCTGTTGTTTGATGAAATGGATGCTCAGGGCTGAGGATATAATTTGGTTCAGAGTGCTTAACTGACATACACAGAGCTAAAGATCAATTCCCAATACCACAAAAAATATAGAAATAAAACATAATTAAAATATGAAATCCATATTCCATATTCGTTCTTCTACCTTTAGCTTGATAGGAATCCATCCTTCATTTTAATCAGGGATCCCTGGTTTGGCAGCATCTTTGAGTACATGCCAGAAAAACTTTTAATTAAAGCTTAGACAAACAGCCTCCTTCTTTCCAAATATCTCACACTTGGCCGGACCCCCACACTCACATTTCCCCAACTACAAAACACGTGAATACCTGTGTAGGAGTGAGGACCCACCAGCCTTCTAATGGCTACCATTTGTCTGGCTGCAGAAGAGTGAACTTTGTTTGAGAACAGGCTGGAAAGTTCCCAGGGTGAGAAAAAGGTGGACTGGACCAGACTGGACAGAGGACCTAACAGATGGGGAGTTTCTGATGGGTGTCTCTTTAGACTGACAACTTAGAGGCCGCTGGCTCTGAGAGGTGACTCTGGCTGTCAGCAAAGAGAAGTTTTACATAGCCTCTCATCAGTGAGGACTTCATCCTGCAATCCCCCGAGTATTTGAATTAAGATGAAATGCAATTTAAACCTTTTAGATCTTTCCTTTTGTTCTTAACTGTACATTTTTGCAAACTAAGAAAATCTTCTACAGCACATAAACCAATTTAAATACAAGGTGTGGGTTTCCTTCTACTTAGGAAACCATTTTTCACCGAGTTTAAGTTCGCTGGAAATAACTGGATTACATTTGTTTATCAAAAGTTTTCCCAAATTACCCAATAACATGATTGTCTTTGTCAACATAACAAAACCCAGAGTGACCTGGGAAAGAATCTCAGTGAGGGACTCCCTGCTTTGGGCTGGCCCGTGAGCAGATCTATGGGGCATTGTCTTAAGTGAACTGACGTGGGAAGATCCTGTCCACTGCAGGCGGCGTCACACCCTAAGTGGGTGATCCTGGACTGCAGGAGAGTGAAACTGACTCACACACAAACAAGTAGGCATGCCTGCATTTCTCCCTGCCCCATTGTGGGTGTGATGTCGCCAGAGGCTTCATGCCACTGTCACTGTGGCGTCCCCACAATGATGGATGGAATTCAGATTGTGTGCTGTCATTAATCCATTCCCCACTCAGTGGCTTATTGCCAGGGTCACGTATCACAGCAATGGAAACTGAAGTGGGATGCTCAGAAAGTCTTACTCTTGCTTTTTAAGGTTTTTATATTTTTTGCTTCTCCTTGAGAAACCAGCATATTAAGAGTGTTAAAAGACAGAGATCTCAACGTTACAATAAATGGATTAAATCTATGACCCCCATATCTCAATTTTCCCTGTCTGTACATGGGATTTTGATGCATAAATACATGTATCTATGCATAATTCTTAGACTAGTATTTGAGTAAAAGTTTCTGTAAGACCAGCTGCCTGGTTGATCTGTTCTTAATGTCAGCCGCCTCCAATCAATCAATCAATCATCCATCTCCCTACATCTTCTCTCCATTAAACATGCATTAAAATTATGCCTGATATCCAGGTTTATTAAAGTTTATCCTCACTGACCTGACACAAGGGAATGTTATGGGCAAATGAAAATGATCTGGCTTTTGTTTTGGATTGTTTTCTGAAGCACTGGCTTGAAATGTGGTAGTGTACACACACTTAGATGGGACTCAACACAGGCTGTATGGGCATCCAGTGGGAAACCTTAAGCCCACAGAATAGACGTGGCCCTCAACTTCCAGGCCTCTTGACAGAAGGCCGTGCACCAGGGCAAACCTTCCCCCCCACCCTTCCTTCTGCAGTGAACATGGGAGGCTCTTGCCGTGTGTGTGTGTGTGTGTGTGTGTGTGTGTGTGTGTGTGTGTGTGTGTGTTTACTGTTGTGCATGTGTGTGGATATGGATGTGTCTGGTGTTGCTCTTTCTGTGTCCCATGTACGAATGTGCACATCATGTATGAGAACTATTTCTCATTGCTATGTCCTGATGTCTGCAGGTTGCTGTCTCTGGCAGTTGACACCACACCATGCTCAGTGTTCTATCTTTACGTGTTCTGTTCTGTGCCATGCCATTAATGGTTTAGTAACTTAAATTTCAGAATGTTCAAATTAGAATTTCACAGTCTCATCTTACAGTTGGCACAATTCATTAATATGGAACCAGACTTATGTGTATTGCTTCCTGAGTTTACTGAATAAGAATGCTTTCCTTAACACACATTTAACCACATTGGTAACACCAGGAGTGAGAACACTGGCTTTCTTTTCCCCCAAGTCACAAGAGAAAGAAACATTATGTATTTGTATTAACTAAAACAGAGATTGCAATTTCAGTACAGTTTAAACTGATTGACTAAATGTACTTTATCAGCAGTTCATAGGGATACAAAAGAATACAGGTATCTCTGCCTTTCTGTAAATGCATGGTAAGAGGTTAGTGTTAGAGGAATACAAAATATGAGACACAAATTTCAAAATCAATTAGAATATGTTGGTTTGGGCCTAAAATAGCATAAAAACTGAATGGATTAACATAAGCACCAACAGGCTTTCTTCTCCAGAGCAAAGGGAGGCTGAGAATAAGCCCTTCTGCTCGGTGATCAATGACGCCAACTCGTGTCTCTGGTTCCCTGTCCGTCTCCTCCACTCTGCAGGGAACTCCATACGTGAGTAGAGTCTCAGAGAGACACCTGATCCTACACATGTGCCTCTGCCCAGGCAGGAGTGACATTTCAGATTAACGAGGACAGCAAACCCCAGTTAAATATGAGCTGCTAGGTGCAGGAGCTGGGGAGAAGGTGAGCGTAGCCCCTGACTGATGTGCCTCTGAGGGTGGCTTTCAAAGCAGGTGCTGCACCTACTGTTAACCCATTGGAGGGCAATGAAGAGAGGCAATTAAGCCTATGATAAGTTAAGAGGTGATGCTGCGTTTTGGGTTGTTTTTTTTTTTCTTCATCTCACACAACCATTTGAAAACTGATTTTTTTCAGTTACACCTCGAAAAATACCTGTTCTCATTCTGAGTGTTTGCGAAGCTAATGTATCTTGGATCCAGAGCTATTGTGTTTACAGACCTGAATCTGATTTGGTAATCTTAAAGAGATAGCAAGCACACGGTAAGAAAATCAGGTTTACATAATTTTCTGCTTGCTTACAGAACTCTACTGTCGAGAGTATCTTTTATGTTTGGGAAGAGTGTTTACTATGATGAGATGAAAGGCCACCTACGGAGAAGTGCATTGTCTTCTCATTTAACTTCTCAAAATAAACTATGAGCTCGTTCGTCACGGTGACTTAGTAATCACTGCTATGATCGAAAGCAACAATTCTAAAGGCGGCCACATTTTACCTCTACATAAGAAGATTTAGGTTGATTCCATACGTCCCTCTGTGAGGTTTATGTGCTGTTATTTTACGTGGCAGGAACACTGGGAGCCAAGCTGCTCTCCCTCATTCCATCCCTGTTCTATTCCTGCCAGAAGCGTTAAAGAGCAGCTGAAATGGAGAGATGATTTAGATACCACGTTGAACTTGAGGTTTTGCAGGAAAGAATGAGTCTTTCGTGTGTGTGTGTGTGTGTGTGTGTGTGTGTGTGTGTGAAGTGAGCTGAGGGCCTTCTCTCTTCCACTCTGTTAAACGGATGCGTTAGTTGCGGTTAACAGTAAGTGTTCCAAGTGGAGCATCTTTTAGTTATAGGCTTGTGATTGCTATGGAAAGAGGAGGGAGTGCTGGGATCCCCAGGACCCTCTTATTCAATCGTGAGCCTCTGGGAAATGTTTGATTTCTGTCCTGATTTTTGCCTCTGTGTTGTGAGCTCCGTGTTTGACTATCCTTTATGTCATTCTTTTTCAATTCTGTTTGCACAACTTTGTCACGGTGTTCTATTTTTTATATAATCTGCATTTGCTATCTGACAAAAAAAAAAGAGAAACAAGCATGACTGTGTCCTGACCAGGATTAGTTAGTTTCTCTTTGAGAAAAGTTCAAATATGGGTTTATTACATGGAGCAGGAATGTATGGGTTTATGGGGTTCAAGTCAAGCTTCCTCTCTGAATTCTGTGCAAAGTACGTGTGTATATGGAAACATTCTGTCTTCCAGGGCGTGGTGAGGGACCAGAGTAAGCTTGGCTTTATAAGACGATTGCTTCTTTTCAGCAGAACATCAGCTTGATCTGAGTCTCTGATGGATACCTTCGTGGTTAGTCACTTTCATGGGTGGGGAAAGGTTTGTAGAAAACATGAGCGATAGATACAGCCTAGAATTATGGGATGCTATCTAAACAAATCCCTGGCTATGGGGCATTATTTAAACCACAAGCACATCTGCCCTGCCACACTTTCTAAGGTGCTGAGACCTCCTGGTGTAGGAAGAATTGCTCAGAATTGGCCGTCTGTTGAAACACTTCCTTCTGAGAGCCAAGAGCTACTGTGTACTATGTGGCAATGAGGTCTCGTGTAGCCCAGGCTGACTTGGAACGTGCTATGTAGCTGGAGATGACCTTGAGCTTCTGCCCTTTCTGCTGTCACTCCAGAGGTGCACCCGCTCACGTCATGCTCAGGGCTTCTTACATCAGCACAGGCAATCTGCTCACAGTTTGATCAGATCACTGTTCTGCAGACCTGGCTGTTCCTGCCTGTGGGCTCACCACCCTGCTCACTGTGGCTGCTGTCAGGATCCAGTTCCATGTGGCTGTGGGACTAGGGTCCTGGTTTCCCTGTAATTGCTGACATGTAAGCTGACTTTTGGAAAAGGGGAGGGATCAGCATCCTCACAGAGGCGTCTCTGAGAATGGACCATTCCTCCTTAGGTAGCTGGAGCTAGAGACTAAAAGTCAAAGCACTGTCAGAGAGACAGGGGACCAGGTCCATTCCTAAGGAATGCCCTTGACCCAGAGTCCCACTTGTCAGCATCTGAGAATCCCTCACTAGCATCAGATCCTTTGACAAAGTTTATATGTAAGGATGGATACAAATGCTGTCCTCAGTCACAGCAACTTAAAGGTGTCAGTGACCTCTTTGTGGGGGTAGAAATTTGAGGTTCACCGTACTTCAGCGTTTTGTTCTTCTTAATTATTTTATATTTAAAATTGTCTATATAAGCCTATTTTGGCCAATAAGAAAGAGAAGGAATAGGAAGAAGAGGATGATAAGAAAAGAGAGAAAAAAGAAAAGAAGAGGAGGAGGAGGATGAAGTAGAGAGGAGAGAGGTGTGTCCTAAAGTCAGAACCAGCATAACTTGTTTTGCAGGCCCTGCTTTAAAGTGTGGTAACCGTGATGCGACAGCCATCTCACCTCTGCACTAAACACAGATAATTTGTCTCCCCAGGAATAAAATACAAAGGAGCCTAGTTTTCCCAGCATTTCTGCCTCACCCCCTAGAAAATGAACACAGTCTCTCCTCCATAGTGGAGCGACTGGGAAGCAACATCCTCAAACAAACTGGCACCAAAGAAGTGAAAATTTGCTCTTCTTCCGTGAAGTTTGTAGCTTTGTTTTTATCTTTAAAATAGCTGGATACCTTTCAAATAGTTTTATTTTCATGATTCAGTGATGAAGATATAAAAGCGGGTTTATACTAATGCCAGAATTCTCCGCTAAACCTCTAGTGTCCATCCATGTACAATTGAATAGAGTGTGCTTCTTTCCAGGGCTTTCAAAGACATCACACTTAGTAGGCTCACACAGCTTAGTAACCTACTTAGTAATGGGTAGGAACTCAGAAGGCCCAGCATGAAAGGTTGTAATTACAGGGATAAAAAAATGGGTGTGCTTGTTTCTGATGCAGTTTTCAATCATGGACCTCCTGTCTCCCAACTTCCCAAGGCAATCTTTCCATACCCGCCTTTTCTTCTCATCTTCTCAGACTTCCAGCAGCAAAACCCTTCTCAGGCACCTTCACACTGCCTTCCACTTCAGGGTCAGTGACAGCAATGCAGAGAGGCCTCTCCTGAGCAAGGCCCTCAGCTGCTGGGGTAAAACTCAACCTGTGATGTGCTTGGTCCTATGAGAAACTTTGTACTTGATATTAGAGCCTTCCCTTAGCATTTCTGGCAGAAAGAGCCTAGAGAATAAAAGACAAAAGCAAAAAAAAAAAAAAAAGAGAAGGAAGAAGGAATTGCTCTATAGAAATCTCAAGAAAAATAGCTAAAACTATAATGACCAATTGAGGGATATTGAACTCGTCAGCTTATGAATCTCATCAAAGACTCTGAACCCTGTCAATTTGATGAGAGTGGTACACAGATAAGTCAGGTTGGTAACAATTGACATTGATGCCATTTTTTATACATCATGCACTGCACAGGACAACAAACTATGCCGAAGAGATGCGGGAACTGGAATTTGTTTCCAGTGTTAAATTAAAATATGAAAAAAAATTAGTCTGCATAAGCAGAATAGGACCTGATGAAAAGCTCCATTTGTACTGTCTCTTTGGAAGCAGACAGGTGCCAGGATGCTTAAACATGGCAAGAGACGCACAACCACCCTGTTTCTAGGGGACTATTCAAAGAGTGACTTAAACACCACAGACAACAAATAGCTTAACATCAAAGGGAATTTCAAGAAAATTGTTAAGAAATTTCCAGGGTGTCTTGCATTCTTCTTAGATCCTGTATCTGTGGAAGGGGGTGGAAATGTATCCTTCTTACATCTGTTATCTTTGGTGGGGGCGGGATTAAAGCAATGATTGCTAACATTTAACATCTTTTCCCTTCCTGGTGAAGGGGGAAAAAAGTCTAATTTCATGATTTAAAAGAGTTAACTCAAATACAAAGATGTAATCCGAACCTTTTTATAACGACTTTTTTTCAGAGAATATCCCAAAATATTTGATTCTTTTAAGTCTTGCAACTAAACCTAACAGGGGACTTTGGAAATACCTTTCAACATGGATGATTTCAAATGCTCCCTCTAAAGATGAGGTCAGTTAAAGTGAGTGGGGAATGAAGAGCATATTGGAACACTAGAACACAGAGTTTAAACTTGGTGCTGGCTTCAGAAGGATTGCACTCAGGAACTCCTTAGAGGTGTCTGTGCTGAGAGGTGGAAAATGCAGCAATGAAGCCAAACTGACACACCTATGTTCTCCTCCCGAGAATAGAACATTCCCCTAATCCTTTCCCATTCTTCAGCTTCTCACATCATGACCTCCATCATGAATAATAAAACAAAGTTTCTCCTTTACTCGAAAACAACAAACATGAAACACAGCCGCATCTCCTGTGGGCTGTGCACACCATGCTGACTTTGGGGAATCAGGTCTTGTTGGGCTTCAGAGACAGATGCCTCAGACAGTCAGGACAGTGCCCCTGACCTACTCCAATACAAAGACAGTTCTTCCTGACAATCGAGAACAGGAAAGGTCTAATAGGATGGCTCTTCAGCGGTTGCTTTTACCTGACCAGGAAAGACTTGTCCCTGGCTTCCTGGGTTTAAGATGCTGAAAGGTCCAAGCTGAATTCAGCGGGAAGAGATAAATATACAGAACAAACTCATTTTATATTTTATTTATAGTTTAAAATCCCTAAAGACGCATCTGATGGATAATTTACAAGATGGGAATTACTTTGATCATATTAGATTTAGAGATACTTTAAGATTTATTTACCAGCGTTTAATATTAAAAACAATAAATGTGGTGAAAGGCTAAAATAAGATGCTAAATAAGTTAGTATGGGCCGTGCAGCAGACCGGGAAGGATGTCACACCCCAAGTCCAGACAGACGCTGATTGCCTTTCCACTCTAGGACTCGTGATGGCTTTGAAAGGGCCTGATTGTAGAATGTGTTTTATTTAGAATGTGTGTGTTAGATTTCTGGTTTAGTTGTACTTTGACAAAGGATAGATTCAGAGTTTGTCTCCACTCTGGAATTCTGGTAACACATGACTTGGGTTAAAGGACTCCTTTTCTTCTGGTGAAGAGTGTTTTATTCTGGCAATGTTCAAGCTCCGTAAAGCCAAGAAAGAATCTGGCCTGTCTCTATGCATTCAACAGCAGAAACAGAGCCAGGCTCAGAGTACACCAGTAAGCACCTAGCAAACACATAGTGTGATCACAGTTATCAAAAGCAGCCATTTTCTAATGGAAGATTTTTCTGGTATAAGTCTAAAAGCCCAATTTCCAAATTTTAGGCTTAAAGGTACACATTTAGGTGAATGATAATTGAACAAACCCTAAAGTAGAAGCAGCTCTCAATGAAACAAACCCATAAAAGATCATTGATTTTCTTAGTGGTCTGTGACTAAAGAATCATAGGTACATAGCTCAAGGCAGGAACCAGGAAGACCTGATGTCAGGTGTGTAGCCAAACACCTTCTAAATAGTGCTGGAAACCCCCAAGTTTGAATATCCACAAAGAAAGCTCAGAGTTCTGGCATCTCAGTACAGAAGCTTACAAAGGCAGGCCCTTTTATTGTTACTAAATCCTGACCATCGTCCATGGAAACCACAAGCTACACATAAGCTCTGTTTGCTGTAGACAAACAGAAACCAGCTGCAGTCCACAGTGTGAACCTCTCCTGCTGCAGACCTTGAAAAAAGTGGATCTTCTCTTCTTTTCATCTCTGCCCCTTCTTTGGATGAGAATTGCCTAACTTGACTCCCGCATATGCTTCCAAGTTTCCTCCCTAACCACTGTGTTTCCTGTCTTACAAGTCGCATGGCGGTAGACAGAAGGAGCCTTGAAGCACCAGCATTTGAAAGTTGTGGGAAGGGAGCATTTTATGGTGGAAGTCATAAAAAGTATAAGAACCATGAGTGCCTTTAAATATTTAAAAAATACAGCAAGAGACAGGATTTTTCATTATTCAATGTTGCTGGGGTGGCAGGAACCAAAGAGATGCAGCGTAAAACAGCGGGTGGCGTTCTTGGGATAAAGTCTATGAGGAAAAATAAGATTTAATTAAAATTTTAAGACTCTATCATTATGATTGAGAGCATGTGCCCACCAAGGGCATTGTTAATGTAGACCTCATCAAAACGAGGTTGCTCTGAAGATTGTCGTTAGTCAACGAGACTGTTGTCAGATAATTGTTTATTTCAATTGATTGAGTTACACAAAATTAGTTTACTCTATCCCTACTGTGTGTGGTGCACCATGCGTTGGGCAGGATACGAAGGTGCAACAGACAGTGTTTATCATGGGCCATTTTCCTATTTGTCATTCAAGAGCAGTGTCTTCATCTAAGGATCCCTGTTCTTGTTTCATTTTGTTGCTGTGCTTCTGACTAAAGACAATTTAGGAGAGGGAAAGATTTGTTTGGTTTATACTTTCAGGTCATGGTTCATAATGGAGGAAAGTCAGGACAGGACCTCAAGGAGACTGAAGCAGAAACTGTGGAGGATAGTGCTGGCTGGCTCCCACGCAGGCTCACACGCTACTTGCTGGCTCCCACACAGACTCACACGCTACCCTCTGGCTCCCACACAGACTCACAC
>NC_022022.1:43154551-43154879 GCF_000317375.1 Microtus ochrogaster | reverse complement strand
CTTCCTCCCACGCAGGCTCACACGCTACCCTCTGGCTCACACACAGACTCACACGCTACCCTCTGGCTCCCATGCAGGCTCACACGCTACCCTCTGCCTCCCATGCAGGCTCACACGCTACCCGCTGGCTCACACACAGACTCACACGCTACCCGCTGGCTCCCACGCAGGCTCACACACTACCTTCTGGCTCCCACACTGACTCACACGCTACCCTCTGGCTCCCACGCTGACTCACACGCTACCCTCTGGCTCCCACGCAGACTCACACGCTACCCTCTGGCTCCCACGCAGGCTCACACGCTACCCTCTGGCTCCCACGCAGGCT
>NC_022022.1:43118700-43154451 GCF_000317375.1 Microtus ochrogaster | reverse complement strand
AGACTCACACGCTACCCTCTGGCTCCCACGCAGGCTCACACGCTACCCTCTGGCTCCCACGCAGGCTCACACGCTACCCTCTGGCTCCCACGCAGGCTCACTCGCTACCCTCTGGCTCCCATGCAGGCTCACACACTGTTGGTTTCTTATATATCATCTCAGGACCACCTGCACAGCGGATGGTGTGGCTCACAGTGGCCTGGGCCTTCCTGCTTCAATTAATGATCAAGACATTGTCCCAAAGATGCACTCTAGAGAAAATATGGTCTGGTCAATCCCTCGCTAAGACTCCCCTCTCAAGTGACTGTGTAGAGCTGACAGTTGGAGTTTACTCCAACATATCCCAAGATGAACAACTCTTGAAGGATTTTAAGTCACACAGGCGGGAAACTAGACTCAGTGAAATGAAGAAGAAATATAAAGCCATTCCAGAACTGTGTTGCTAGACTGGTTCTTGCTGTAGTAAACAGGCTCCATTCTTCCGGAGCCTCTGAAGAACCACGTGACTTGATTTCAAACGCCTGCTCCAAGTACCACACACAGCTGGTTGACATGGCAACAGTTAAAGCACTCAGTCAAAGAGATTGAGGCGAGATGAAAATGGTAAAAGCAGACATACAGAGAACAGTTATATTTTTCACCCATACTCACTGTCATCGCTACCAGGGAAGACGAGAAGAAAGGAAAGCAAGGTATAAACTTTACACTGAGGGACAGCCAGAGAGAGAAACCATGAGTGTTGCAACCAGGATGCAAAGCTTCCAGAGAAGGCATTGAGGATCACAGGTACAAGCCTGGCCTGGGTGCCTGAGAGCAAGGCAGTCAGATAGAAGACATCTGGACAGTTCTGAAAGACATTTCTGTGTGACTGCTGTTTTCTCAAACTTCTAGACCTTTCTGCTACACAAGACTGTTTTCCAGAAAGCATATGTCTCTCCGGGAGTTATGGGAGGGCATGGTGGATCCTTCTTGTTTAAATATCGATGATATTTAATATTTAATATTGAAATATTGAGAGCTGCCATTAGCTAAGCACCATGGTACTTAGTTTTCTGGTTTGACTGTCACAACACCAGTGGCCATTTCCTCTACAGTCAGCCAAGAAAGCAGAGAAACGGGATATGCCTGGTCTCTACTCCTTACTCACATATTCCAATGGAATCATAGACAACAGTGAGTCTCCAGTGTTTCTCCTGTGAGCGTTTGCTGTGTGTTTTGGGTATGACAACCATACAGACAACCAAGAAAACAGGACTCTCCTCTTTAGTGTTGATTACCTCCTAAGTCCTGAGCTTTCAACAGTGCTGTCTCCCTTCTGTTGCTTGAGATCTGTGGCAAAACTACATGAGATGCAAAAGTGAAAGCATCTGTTCCCTGTTATAAATGCTTGATATCACCGAGCACTTGATCAGAAGGAAATTAAATAAGGCTCTTGCTTTCCAGAAACACAGGCCTTCTCCTAAAGCAGATGTGAGGGAGTAGAAAGGGCAGGTCATGGATCAGGGAGTGGCTGGGGCAGCAGGCTGATTCCAGTCACCACAGGATGTGACTTGTGGAACGTGCACAGAGGTGGAAACATGGAACCCACTCACCTCCATGTGACCTGAACACAGAGCTGAACCCCCACCAGCCTTGTCCATATGGCTGTAGGGCTGTAGCAGGTGAACTCCTTAGATTTCTGGAACAGTCTAGCCATGTTAGCAAGTGGCAGTGGAGAGGGGTGCAGAAACTTGGCCCAGACAGAGTCTGGCTGTAATGACGTGGAGAGTGTTCTCATGTGTGTCTCCTGTAGAATGGGGTGGTACAGACGGGGGCCAGGCTGAAGAAGTGGATTAAAAGGTTTCAGGTGACCTCAAAGTCCCCACACACCATTTAGCCTGCAGATTTCCTATGCACCATTCAGACCTCAGGTTTCCACACACCGTTTAGACGGTATTAGGACATTTTCAGTAACCAAAACATGCTGAAACTATTGCAAAGTCACTAGGAAAAGCAGAAAACCTATCTTGTGTGTGAAGAAGGGAATCGTTTAAATAAGTCAAAGCCACAGCTCAGGTTGTCACTTGCCCTTCCTGGATTTTGACAAAAAGGTGAAGGATACATTAAAAAGGAAAATACTATCAAAATCAAACCTTATGAAGCTCTTGATCCCAGAACAGGGCATGGTTTGGATTGGAAAGTCCTACCATGAGATGTCAAGAATAAAATATAATAAAGAAGATAGTGTCATCATTAAGACTCCATGTTCAGAACACTATATAATAACCTAAATAATTTCATATCCCAAAAGCCATAAGTATACAGAGAAAGAATCTTTAAAATCCCATAAATTTGAAAAATCCTTTGCCAGTTTGAATTTTCTACCAACTCTTCCCATGAAAGCAGTGAAGACACAGCTCGGTGGCAGAATGGTCGGTGACCTTAAGAACACAGCTGGGCTTCTATTTTCATCTCTGTAAAGTCTTCTTTTGTTTGTTTTTGTTTTTCAGCAAGATTGTGACTTAAAGGCCCCGACTCAAGCCTATATACTGAAGTACTAAAGGCAATTATATTGTCTTTTGTATGTGTACAATAAAGACTGCATTTCAGCCACATATATACACACCGCAAAATAGGCACAGCATAGTTAGAAAAATGTTTGCAAGCCAATCTGAGATGCATAAGGTTGCAAAACTGGACCGTGCCAGTTTCAGAGCCATTTAGGATTATGTGAAGCAGCCTACACCGATAGACACTTCATATGTCTATTATGTAGAGCTAGCTTGTCCACACACATTACTTCACACCAGAGTTAGAATGTCCACATACATTACTACTTCTGGTTCTGGGGAAGCAAACAAAAACCAGCCTAAATGGAGGATGTTGTGAAGAAATTTAAACTCTTGAGAATTTATTTGCTTGTCTAGAATGGATAGAATAAGCAGGACCTGTCTAAGGTTAGTTGATTGTTTTTTAACTCTCTTTATTCCAAATTAAAGGTAACAGTCTGAGAGTTCCCTGCGACTCTGAGTAGATAAAAATATTTATCTACAAATGGACATATTTCTGAATCCGGCAATAATGTAGATTAATTTGTGTTTAAAACCACTGTGTCAGAGAGACTCTTGAGACTGGATGATACCGCAGGAACTTTGGGAGAAGGGGATTCAAGGACAGTGATCTGAAACACAATAGCATAGCCACTGCCAGAAACAAGCTGGGAGGACAATTCTGTGCTCGGGAGGAGAGGATTAGCGAGGAATGAGGTGATTTCCCCCAACCTTCTCCACGTTGTTTCAATGTAGCATACCTAATACAGACAGTCCCATAGGAATCTGCAAGTCTCCCACAGCCCTGGTCATTGACTTTGGGGCTGTGTGGAAGGTTGCGCTGGTCCCCTTTGGAGCTAGGTCAGTAGAGCTCTTTGAAGTTACACCTCCCCGGGTTCTGGCTGTTTTCTCTGTTTTCTGATGCACTGCCCTGTGGATTCCTTCCATCAGAATCTCTGGTCACCATGAGCAGAGTCTTGTCCCTCTTCCACCATGAGCTGAACCCTCCTTCCTTAAGACGTTCTCAGGTTCTGCCATAGAGACACAAAGTGGCTAATACTGAGGCTTTCTGTAGGGAAAATTACCTGCTGACCATGAGGACACTTTGAAAACAAAAATCTAAAGCATTGGGAGCTTCTCCTATGACCCAAGGTGATGTGGGAGTGATTTCTTATTAATAAAGAAACTGCCTAGGCCCCTTGATAGGCCAACCCTTAGGTGGGTGGAGTAAACAGAACAGAAGGCTGGGAGAAAGAAGCTGAGTCAGTGAGTCGCCATGGTTCCCCCACTCCAGGCAGATGCAGGTTAAGATCATTCCTGGTAAGCCGGCTCGTGGGCTACATAGAATAATAGAAATGGGTTAGATCAATATGTAAGAGCTAGCCAATAAGAGGCTGGAACTAATGGGTCAGGCAGTGATTAAAAGAATACAGTTTCCGTGTAATTATTTCGGGTATAAAGCTAGCCGTGCAGGCGGACTGGTGCTGGGGAACCTAATTCAACACCAAGGTCCCTGGTATAAGAAAAATACACCAACCCAAACTTGTCAACCCAATTCCTTCTACACAGGAGGAGAATGTTGGGAATCAGTGGCCATGTATCTCTTTCTTGCATTATCTTGTTAGACAGCACAAGAACACTCTGTGGTAAATTAGAACTTGTAAATTAGGCTATACTCTGCCAGACTGAAAGTTGTTTACAAAGTGGTACATCGTATGTGAGTCTTTGCATGCCCAAGCACAGGATGTAGTATACAATGTTGTGGTGTTGGATGAAACCCGTCCTGGAAATGCAGACATGTTTAGCTCCACCTCACAGCCACTATACTACAATGGTAGAATTCCCTAACACCAATGTCCAGAATGCTGTAGGAATTCCTACTGCCAGTAGCCTTTAAGTTACATACCTACTTGGGCGTGGCCTCTTATTCTATTTATGCCGATGTAAAGCACACGTCCAGCCTCTTTTCTGGCTGTGGGATTCGGTTGCTGTTCTCCGTCCCAGCAGAGGATTGTGACTTGTGAGTCTACCCCTAAATAAATATTATTCTCAGTTCTGGGCTAGTATGGGATTTCTTTTAAGCCTCCTTTTTCACTAGAAGGTCCCAGAGGTTCCACGGTGCAAGACGTACATTGTTGGTTTAGGAGGTCAAGGTGCCACAACTATCAGGTGGAATGTGAGAAGCCTCGTTCAGCTGGTCGTGTGGTGCGCAGCTGTAATCACAACCTCCAGCTATCCCTGCACTCGCCAGTGGCGTAAGGTGTGAACATGGGTTAGGACAGGAGAATGATATCTTCTGAGTAAGTGCTACACTGTGTGGTGAGGCAGAATCATGCTCTCAGGATGACGTACCCAATGGAGTCTGGTTTTTCTGTGTCTAATGGATGCTCTACTTTGGGCCCCCATTCATCATTCTCCTTTGTATGAGACCTAACCGGGTGTAAATCATTCGGTTCCTACTAAGGTGTAACTTCCTCCGGAATACTTAAGTGGAGGCCAGTTTTGTCTTGCAGAAGCAGAATTCATGTGACTTAAGTAATCCTAAGGTTGCCACATGAATCTTAAACATCTACTCAAAGCTGGCTCCGTAAGTTAAGAAAATTGCCTGGGCGAGTAAATTAGTATTCAACCAAAACTAAATATTTTTCACTTGCATTTGCTCTTTTCTAGTAGTAAAAACTGTAGCAATACAAGAGAAAAACCACTAAGGCTGAAAATAAAACAAAGTAGCTAAAGTGATTGTTTATGACCATTTGAGTCAGATATGCTGTGGAGTGAGCTAGAACCTAGGACCACACCAGAGGAAAGACACCAAGTTCACACACCATGCAAGCTGGGCACTTCTCTCCCTGCCTGAGAGTGGCCATACTAGAGTGGCTCTCTGAAAACCCCATGTGCTGGAATCTAGAGCAGAATGTGCCCCACCTGCAGTGTGGGGAGGTGAGCCAGGCGAATGGGCATGTTTTAAAATAAAATCCAAAGAACCCAAGAAAACAAACTCCAAGAGTTACTAATTTTTGTACGATAGAATAAAGATGATATTTTTTTTTAACGGTGTTTTAACACATGTAGGGTAGCAATGAAGTGCAATGTTCCTGCTCGGTGGCAGGGTACGAGCTGAGCAGAAAGTCTGATGGGGACAGGAGGCGGCGTTTGGTATTTGATGATGAGAAGGACATAAGGGTGCAGGCTTAATGCTGCAGCCTGTGCACACTGCAAGAGGTGATAAGACAGCCCATGGCTTCATAAAAAAATGGCTTGAGTGACAGGCACTCAGTGTGTGTCTGAGCCAGATGTAACCAGAGAAAAGAGGCCTACGGTCCTGATCCTGGACCACAGCTTTGACTTAGACCTAGTAAGGCCCTGTCTGTTTACCATCAAGAAAAAACTCGGAAGAAAGATGTGGAAGTAAAGGAGGTGGAGAAAGAGGAAAGCTTTGGCTTCCCCCAGGAGAATTCCCACTGAGAGTCATGAAGATTTTAAGTCAAAGTATCCTTGAACTCTTTCTTCCTGCAGCAAACCTGCCAACCCTAGTCATAAAATCATGATTTTTAACAGATGGCCCCTCACATGGCTGCTCACATAAATAAGAGCCCTTCCCACAGTCCAGCTCAGCCTCTGATAATTTGGCCTCTCTCCTTAGTAAGCTGCAGCATCCTTCATTAAACCAGAAGCACCCTAGGTGATCCAACAGAATCCAGGTCAGTGCCAACCTTCTGTGACCCACTCACTGTCTTTTGCAGTGGTGCAGGTCTCCTCTTGTGTGATTGACTAGGTGGTCTGCTAGGAGACCTGCACAGGTCTATGTAAGACTAAGCCTGAGTGTCCCCTCGAATGCATCTCGTATGCCTCTGCACTCATTATTAATAAAATAAAGTATGTTCTATGCAGATGTATTAAGATTAATGAGTAATGGCAGTAAGCTTGATTTTTTTATATGTGTATGTGTGCAGTGTGTGTGTGCCGTGTGTGTATGTGCACTCACATTCCACATAACAAATGTGGAGGTCAGAAGACAATTTACAGGAGTCTGTTCCCTACTTCTGTCATGTGGGTCTCAGAGTCTGAACTTGGGTCATCAGCCTTGGCAGCGAGAACTTTTACCCTCTGAGCCACCTCACCAGTGCCAGAACAAGCACTGTTTCTTGAAGGAGAGAATTGAGTCTACATATCTTTGTCTGCATTTGCTTTTGTGCACGTCAATTCTAGCATGAGAGAGAGGGAAAGAGATTTGGGGCTTGATCTAAGGCGACATTTGAGGTTTGAATGGCAACATCATCATGAACAGTTAGGAATGATGCCTCAAAGTCCTTGGCTAACTGCCCTCCATTTTTGCCTTTTTGGTTGTAGCTATTCTGCAGACAAGGAGACAGCCAGCCTCTGGTTTATTCTAGAGAGAAACATGCTATTTCTTTTTTTTTTTTTTGGTTTTTTTTGAGACAGGGTTTCTCTGTGGCTTTGGAGCCTGTCCTGGATCTAGCTCTGTAGACCAGGCTGGTCTCGAACTCACAGAGATCCGCCTGCCTCTGCCTCCCGAGTGCTGGGATTAAAGGCATGTGCCACCATCACCCGGCGAAACATGCTATTTCATTCATGAGTAAAGTAAAAAGTGCATTGCTATGTGCCATGAAGGGTGTGTAAAAGAATGTTGTTTTAATTGTAAACTAGTCAATTTGATTTAAAAATGCATGTCATGTTTAAGAAAAAAAAGGTGATATAAGCTAAACAAGAAACGGGGCATTAGGAAGAAAGATGGCATCGCAGATAGATACCAAATGTACATAGGAGTTCATAGAACTAACTAATCCCAGGACTGTGGCTATAACCCTCTACCATTATATCCCAGACATTTAATATTTTCTTTGGTGCCTGATTCAATTAAAACATACTGAATTAATGAAGGGAAGAACATCCAGTTATGATCTGGGACATAAACACATATCCTGATTCAGAAGAGAGCAAACATTGTAAGGTCGAAGTGCACATTGAAACCGCACAGTGAGCATTTCTTGGGCATCTGTTATGTGCCCAGATTCTTTTATAAATGAAATATGAATAATACTAGAAATAAATATACAAGCAAATATTTTCAATGAAGAATGATAGTGGGCCCATAGAGGATGTTATTTGATGCTGCACAGAAAGGCTAGTCAAATGTTAGACAAGAACACTTGGATATGCGAGTTAACAAACAGACCTTCTGAGCATCATTCACACTCTGCGGATCCTTCCTTAATATGTAACGACAACAAAAACCTCACAAGTAGGCTAACAATTAAGTACTGATACTTTAAGATTCTCTTCTAGATCTTCATCAAGAGAAAATAAGGATTTCCATGACTTTTATGTTAGCTATCTTAAGTATCACACACGGAAAAGCTCTGTTAGCAGCACACTTGGGTTCCTCCTCTTTTCATTAAAAACACCTGCTTGGAATAGATGTGATTAACTCAGTAGTTGCTTTGGCCTCATGTTCTCTGCTTACACCTCCAGCACTCGGTCCCTAAGAACCAACGCTCTCCACATTGCCCTCCCCCTGTGGGAGCCAGTGTCTCCCTCAGCCACTATAATTTCTTAGAAGTATAAGAACATAATTGTTCCCATTCCATGGCAACCTAGACCTTTATGAAGATTTCATCCAAACTGTGCTGCTGGCAATCCAAACTGAGAGCCATGAAGACTGCTCCTGGGGTTGAGATGTAGACTTAGGGATGAAGTGTAGACAATCTTTATTACAGAATTCAACTTCAACAAGAACGTAGGACTTTGTAATGCTGCTTTCATTATCAGAAGGCAGTTAGAAGCAAACTGGCAGACACTTTCTCCTATTATATGGTGATGAACAAGAATTAGTCCCAAGCCAGTCCAAGCACTTATGAAGCCGTTTCAAGAAGAGCATGATCCACACAGCCAACAACAACATCCTTCCTGGGAGCTGCAGTGGACCTGCTTGGCAGACAACAGTTATGCCCTAAGCCTGGTGGCTCTTCGGGGCTTGTGTGTCACGCTGTGCTTCCTAATATACCCATGCAACCTATCCATTTCTAATGTGTGCACTCAGTTGTGCTGAGATGTGTCATCATGGGCCCTGTTACCTTGCCTGGAGCTGCATTTCCAAACCCACCTCCTTCAGGCCTTGAACTTCATGGCCCAGCAAGACTTACCTACGTCGAGACTCCAGCTTCTTGTCATAGTCTCTTTCTTCATGGTGTTAGGATGTTACTTACTACATCCAAAGAGCAGTTCCCTTTGATAAAGCTTTTAAAAAGCAACTCTCCTTGCCCACACAGCTTCATAAGATACTTCAAAGTCTATCAGTAGACTCTGCATTTGCAATCCTAATATTGCATGGTATTGTAATAATATTTACAGTTTTTAAGTGTCTTTATGTGCACACCCATGTAAAACAAAGTCTTTGGAAAGGAGAATCTGTTCTGTTTGTTTGCTTGTTTTTGTTTTTCTAGCATTTAATGGTAGCATTTGGCTGATGGATGAATGCCTCTTGAGATAAATGCATAAGTGAACATCGCCCATAAATACAAATACAGTACATGTACGAGGAGCAAGAGTGTCAATTAGCTTTGGTTGGGTCCAGCAGCGTTCTGGTCCAGTGTGATGTGCTTCATCTCCGGTTTACACCAGTGTGGTGTGTTTCATCTCCATTTCACACCACAGCTCTACCAGGTGGACTATATCATTACTCTTCAGCCCTTGAGAGTAATTCAAATAGGCCCTGTGAGCCTAACCCTTTCTGCCCAGCACCACCCCCAAAACATTCACTGCTTTTTGGCAATGGTCAAGAACACCAGAGGATGAGAGCTATCGTTGACTGAATATTTTCCATTCCTTTCCAGCTCCAAGCACAGCTCAGTATGGAATTACTGGGAGCGCCTGTGACCTCCTCTCCTGCTGGAGCCTTGTGTTGACACTGTCCTCGGTCATCAGTATATCCTACCTAAAGAACGCCGTCCTACAGTGAGTTTAAAGACCCATGAAAGGCTTTTAAGGAGTCTCCGAGAGTGCTGATGCTGGATCCAATCTGGTGCGGTTGGCTGGACGCAGCGTGGGATACAATCGGCTGTCTTTACAAGGGTGACGCCGTCTGTGCAATCGCTGGTTGTGTAAATACTTTCATTCTCCTCTCCTTTTGATTAGACACACGACCTTGTGAAGCACTGCACATTGTCCTTTTTTAAGATGTGAAAGCTCTGAACTTACTTTTAGAGGATATTAATTGTGATTTCATGTTTGTAATCTACAACTTTTCAAAAGCGTTCAGTCGTGGTCTGCCAGGCTTCCGGCTGTAGTTTACATGACAAATATTGCAGTGAACACACGATTCTTTAAGGCCGCAATACAAGGGTTCAGTGCCCAATTTCAATAAGAGTCAACCCACATTTACAAAGATGCATTTTTTTCTTTTTTTGATAAAAAAAATCAAATAATATTGCCTTCAAATCATTTCTTCAAAATATAACACATATCTAGATGTCCCTGCTCGCATGACATCCAGGTTTTGGAAATGAGCCTTGTAATATAACTCGCTGTGCTTCTCCTTCTAAGTTCAGCATGGGTGTGCCTTCACAAAATAATCCTCTCTTTGTCTCTGACAAACACATAACGTTTTCCTAAACCTTGCAATTTGGAAGCAAAAGTAAATTACACAGATAAGCTAAAGCCTGAGAACTTTGCCCACAGCATCTCAGTTTTCTTGATGAAACAGCATAGTTGAAGTTGAGGCAAAACGTTAGGGCCACTGTGGGAAAGTCTAAGCTGTCAAAGGACAGCACAGCCTGTTAAAAAGACCCCTAGTAATGCAACAGTCTCCTGCACCAAGGCAAGCTGATGTCCCAAGACAGCTTCTCCACATGGACCTGCGGTCCTATCACCCACTAATGCGGGGTGGTGAATGCTCAAATCAATCTGGTTTTGACATCAGTAAGTTAGGATGACAGAGACCCTAATTTTCCACCTGATTTTCTGTCATTCGGCTGATAGAAATGCATGTTCTGTTCTTTAAAATTCCAAGATGCATTTTAACACATACTGTACATTTGGTGCAAAACAGATCAGCCCTGAAGAATCTAATTCTTCACCAAAATCTTGGTAGTCATTTCCGTTCAAACAGATGCTAAAACTGAGGATGTAACCATGCCCGCCTGCATCCTGTGAGACACACGTGAGATGTGACCAGATGGACACACCAGAAGGAGGGCATCATGGGGTATGTTAGCCACTGGATGATTGTGAATATTACATTTTTTCTATTTAAAGAACAAAATTACATTTTTGGAGGAAAATGCTGTTAGTCTAACTATTATATTACAGGAATAGGCTCATGGTCTTGCTTTTGACCAAAGAAAGGCCAGAGCCTTGAAAGCCATTTTTCAGATCTGGTGAAGGTGCTAGTTTCAGCACGCCGAAGTTTCTATGGTGACCTTCTGCACACACTGACTATAGACCTACTCTCAAAACCACATGCAAGAAATTTCACAGTGATTATTTTAGATAGTTCATGTTTTGCCCTAGAAGGATGGCTTTAAAATGGTGATTATTTTTTCTAAATAAAATTTAGACCCCAAAAGGCACCATAAATCTGTTTTAGTTAGGAAAATGAATCATAAGTGAGGGGACATAAATACACAGTCTTCCCATGAAATGGCAATAATGTGGCATTCTGCAATTAAATTTAGTAGCTGTAATAAATTCGTGTCATTTCAACTGGTATATTAAAAGTGAGTTTTGAAAAATATGGCGTTTAAATTTCTAGCTGATTTGCTACTAAAAAATGTTCTTTGTGGAATTAGTGAGCAAGCAGCAAATGCTTTCTTTGTATTGCAGCTTTAACGTAGCGCAATCCACAGTAACCTACTTCTTAAGACAGCGGTGCTACCACGGAGTGTTGGCCACCTGCACCACTGTGCGGGGAGACAGAAAGATGGAGAATGCGTATTATACAGTGACCGTTTCCCTAGAGATAAAAATGCCTCCTCTTTGTAAGGTGTGTAGGGTACATGTGAGGTAAACTGAGGTATAAAATACAGATGAACCAAATAACTAGTTCTAAGTGTCGTCATGATTCCGAATTCGTGGAGTCCGGTGTTTTCCCCATAGAGTGTGACAAAGGACAGTCATAGCTCAGTAGCTACATGTATTTGCCTTTATGTTAGAAAAGACTTTCTTGAGTGACATTTTAATAGAGGAGGCATCCACTATGTTTTTCTGTGTTACAGCGGCATAGTCCTTAGGCTCCTGGACAGAGTGAAATCATGAGTATTTATGAGTTCAGTATTGTTCAAATAAGGCTACAGTATTTGCTTTTTGTGTGGATGTATTGCATATAATGTTCAAGTAGGTGGTTTTACATTTACAGGCATCTGAAATGTCTGATTGCTCCATTTTATCAGTCCTGACTGTACAAGATTGTTGCAATTTCAGAACAGCAATTTTACGAAGTTAATTTATCTTTTGATCTATACGGTTTTTTTAGCTGTTTACTTGAGCATTGTGTTTTCCACAATACCCATCTGTGGGATTCCTTTTGTTGCCCCCAAATTTTCAAAGGAAGAAGGAAAGGAAATTGTGATTGAGAAAGAAGAAGGAGGAGAAGAAGAAAAAAATAGTGGGAGATAAGGAACAAAAATGACTGAAGGAAGGGAAGAGACAAGAGGGGGAGCGAGGGGGAGCCAGATTGTTCTGATGATGACGAACCTGTTGGTCTGCCTTCTTGGTTTAACTGAAGATGGCCTAATTTTTTTTCCCCAATGACCGTATTACAAACCTAAGTCTTGTTATGCCCCGAGATCCTGCTGGTCAGAATTCGCTTAGTGATCAATACTGCCCAGGCCAGATTACTGAGTTCTTTGTGCAGACACTGAGATTTGACAGAGAGTATTTCAAATATAAAGTCATTTTGAGGTTCATAACTTGACTGAAAAATTATCTTCTCATAATAGTTATGCTATGTCTAAAAAGTAGACTGGAGAGCAAAGAAGTACCCAGGTAATTCAGGACAAAACTGCACATATATAGACAAGTACCCAAATCTGTGAAGTCTGAACATTCTGAGCAACTGAACTATCAAAATCAATCAATTGATATTGGTCAAATTACTGAATAATTGTTAATTTACCCATTGTGCTTAGCTTTGTAACACAGCTGAAAGTTACCTATTTAATCTTTTCAATAAAAAATTGTGTTTTTTTTGAAATCCAGAAATGATTTAAAAAAGAGGTCAGGTTTCTAACTATTTATTGAAGTGTGTGGGTGTACAGTATTTCAATAGATATGAATATGGATAAATGGTATTGCCTTAAGATCCTCTGAAATGTACTTACTTTAAAGACTGGAAAACACCCTTCCTGTCTTTAGTAAAAATCCATATTTCATAATCTGATGTAAAATATGTTGTACTGTTTCCAATAGGTGAATATAAAGTCAGTTTATCAATTAAAATATGTATTTGACTCATTTTAAACTCTTTTAGTTTTAGAGAAATGAATACATGGTAGCTCAGGCTGCTGCCCCATGGTCTCGCATCTGTCCTGCACTGCATACTAACACAGTATGAGACCTTGGATGCTTTGGCTCTCAAGGGCTCCACACTGGATTTATTATGATTCCCTAAAGGTCTGACAATATGCATGTCATCCATCCAAAAAGCATTTTTGGAGACATATTATTCTATAGACTTTTTACTTGCAGTGGCACAAGTCTCTGGGTAAAGTCTGGGGATAAAATCCAACAGTCGTGCAAACTGACAAGCCAAATGCCTGTAGGAGATCACCTGGTTTCTTAAGAAACGTGAGTATAAGGCAACACCCCTTAGAGCATCTAAATAAAATCTCGTTGCACATTTTGCTTTCTAAACAAAACCTGGTCTATGGATACTACAATATGCAAATGAGGCCATTCCACAAGAGGGACTTAAGCCCTCTTCCCTAAGTCTGCATATCTCTGGTCACAACAAACTAAACTGGAATGTTGGGGCTGGAGAGATGGCCCAGCAGTTAAGAACTTGATCTTATGGAGGACCCAAGTTTGATGACCAGCACCCAAATGGATGTCTCACAGCTGTCTGTCTGTAACTCTAACTTCAAAGGACCTGATACCCTCCTTTACCCTCCTCAGGTACTGAATTTACATGCAGATACCCATACACATGCACACAGACATGTATGTGTGCACACACACACACTAAAATACTCATTAACAAACTACAGATAAATTGGAACTATGTAAAGGGTCAAACAAAACATCAAATCATGGCAAGGATCCCTCTTGGTTTAATAGGCTACTGAGAAATACGTATGTTTATCACTGCGGTTCTGGGAATACATCATCAAACCTTGCCTCCAACAAAAAGTGGGGCACACTAACATGTCTGATTTCCCTCTAATTCATTTTCTCACCCTTTGGATGTTTGTCCCATATTCAATTATGCAAGGGAAACAGAAGCTGCAAGCACCAAGCCAGAGATTACAATGTCAAGAGTGCAGCAGGTCAAAACACCTACGCTTTCTATACTACCCGCACATAGCAGGAAATAAACACTCACTTCAGCTATCGGAATGTGAGGACAGTAAAAGAACGCAATCCCAAGGATAGTTCATCGAAGATGTCCAAGTACCGGACAGACTTCCTTTATCCCTAAGAAGTGTGTGGATGCCTCCCTGCTCACAGGCACTTTCACCAGATGACTCCAGAACGTGTGTAGGAATCCATATACCAAACTGGCAAGCAAACCTGAGGAGTAGGGAAATACAACAGACAGCGTCAATGCCCTCCTCTAGAAGCACCACCCACTCCAAGAACAAGATACCCATCCTCAGCAACAGTCTCTCTGCCCTAACACCCATCTTGTGTTTTATATTGTCAGAACTAAGATCCTCACTTCACAGTAAGAGCTCTGGGGACTCAGTAGTATCATCCTGCATGGTTGGGCACCAGCTCTACTAAAGCCCTAATCACAATTCTCTGCTCCCTCTTCCCATTGGCTGAGAACTTGAGGGAGGTACAGTCTTGCTGATTACATGGTATTAACAGCCCCGGGCAAATCCCCGTGTACACAACCCCCAATCAATCCCAGCCCTGTCGTTCAGTTTACACTTTACCTGGCCTGTGATCCGTATAACTCACAGCCTTATCTAATGTGCTTATGACAGGAGTGAGTAATGAATGCTAATGGATACTTTGGAGTGAAGAGTGTCCAGGTGAATCGTGAACCATGATCTGTAGGAGCAGCTGTTACTGCATATAACAGAGGTTCAACATCTTTTACATAAAACTTGGAAGAATTCAAATGTCGGGAAAGGTTCAGAGACCCCATAAATCGGAGTTGGATGAGTGGTGGTGTTAATAACTAAATTACACAGGCATATTCACAGCAACAACATTTTCCCTAAAGTTATGAGATATAATATTTTAAAGCAGCTGGGCATGGTGGCACATACCTTTATTCCTTTCGCTGGGTAGGCAGAGGCAGGCAGATCTCTCCGAGTTCGAGGCTAGAGTGGTCTACACAGTGAGACTCTGGCTCAAAAAAAAAAACTTATCAAAGCAGTTCAATTAAATAAATTGACAATATTTGAGCTTTGAAAATATAATCTCAGTTTCAGTAACTGACAAGCCAAAATCTAGGTTATTCATCCATCTGACACTCCAAGTCTCTCTATTCTAATCACTCTTTGGTTTGTATATCTTGTAAGCCACCACTTAGTGCTCAGGTCTGGAGCATTTGGAAAGTGGTTGGAAAGGGGTTTAAAAACAAACTACAGGGACTGCATCACTTCATGGGCCTTCTCTGTTTACAAAAAGAAAGGAAGGAAGAAGGAAGAAGGAAGGAAGGAAGGAAGGAAGGAAGGAAGGAAGGAAGGAAGGAAGGAAGGAAGGAGAGGTAAGTTCTTCTAGGGGCACTTGTATGTGAGGACATCTAGCTCTTAATGAAGTAATTATTTTACATCAACAAGAAACATGGAGTAACAGATGAAATAGCATGGCTTCTTGACCCACATTCCAGTGCACTGTTGAGGATATTGCAGGCTTCCTTCACAGGAGCTGAGAGGCTGCTGGCTGACGGGACTGATGATGAGCCCATGTGTTCCAAGTTGGCATGAGCCACAGGAGGACGTGGGGTCCACCCAGGTGCTCCCCTCCTTCCTGTCAAGTGGGTTACTAAAAGCATTAGGGAGTTACTTGGTGGAACTGGTAATTCAATAGCTTCGTTAAAAATTTTGACATTTTTACACTCGAAACATTAACTTAACACTAACCAAGGCCGATCCACACTTCCTGCAGCTCAGAGTTGTGTTTAAACAAGTACAGCAGGTGCAGTGGATTCCTACAAGAATGTGGAGATTTAACTCAGATAGGGAACTTAGAAAATAGTCCTTGAAGATTGTACCAGGGTAACAATAAAAAGCAAAGGTTCCTGGTTCTTCTACCACACCTAGTAGGGCCATAGAAATCCTGTTTGGCTTGCTAAGTAGCTTCATTGATGGAGATAACGGTTGCCTAGAAATCCCACATCTCCCTGTAACACAGTTGACAAATGACCTGGCAAAAATGAGGTCAATAGCACTTTTTAATAGTCCCCTCAAGAAGTGATTAGTAGAAACTTGAAACTGTTTCACGCTGTTTTCCTTTGCAAAATTTACACACAAAAAACTCCCACTGCCCTCAGTGGTCTAGAAGACAAGCTAGCAAGCAGAGCATGTGGCATGTGGAATTCTGGGTAATTTCAGATAGATATAAATAGATGATTGATAGATAGATAGATAGATAGATAGATAGATAGAGATAGATTAAATAGAGAAAACATAGATACATAAATACATAGATAGGTAAATGAATGAATAGAAGAACTCACAACCATGCAAACCACCGCTTCTGTTTCTACTTTTTTTCTCAGACTTTAGCATGAGGAACATCTTGTGACTTAATTAATCAGAAGGCAGCACCTGCTCTCAGTTCTGACATGGAGAAAACACACTTTTCAAAAAAATTGGAATCAACTTTGTTTCTGGAAATATGTCTCTCCTGTTGGTTAGACAACTGGCTTATGCTCGGGATGTCTTCTGTCAAGTGCCTTGAAATGGTGTAAAGAAGGAAGACTGAGATTGTGTTTTTGTTTCATTTTGAATGGGGATTTCTTTTTTTCTGGGAACATATAGATCTAAGTTACAGATGAAGCAGTGTGTGTTTTCTCACAGTTCAATCCTTGCGGTGTGGCAACAGAGCTTTCTAGTTTGCACATAACTAACCCAAGGCCTCCTGTTACTGCTCTGTTGTCAGGATGAACTCATTCCCAGACCAGCAGCATCTCAGAAACACTGCCATGTATTGGAAACTCTTTTAACTGTTAGACTGTGTGGTGGCTATTCTTGGTTGTCAACATGACTACATTTGGAATTAACTCAAACCCTAGCTACTGGATACAGTTGTGAGGGATTTTTTTTCTTCATTGAAAATAGATTCTTTTCTCGTATAATATATCCCAACCATAGTTTCTCCTCCCTCCACTTCTACTAGATTCCACCCACCTCCCCTCTCCCCCAACCCACTCCCACTCCCCACCCCTGGTTTCCCTTAATCCGGATCTTTTGAGATAGGAAGACCTTCTTTTAATATAGTTTTTCTGAGGTGGAAAAACCCACCTTTAATCTGGACCACACCTTCTGCTGGCAGCCTGTCTGTAGGACATAGAAGAAGGAAGCTTGTTCTCTGCCTGCTTGCTCTGGCTCTCACCAGAAACTCCAATCCTTCATTGGCATTAGAGCCTGAAATCCCATTAAGCCATCTAGCATTGTGGACCTAACAAGTATGGATACTTGGACTTTCTGTTGGTAAGTCATTGTTGAACTAGCTGGATCACAGCCAGTAAGACACTCTAATAAATCCCCCTTTAGACAGACAGACCAACAGACAGACAGATAGATTAATCCTATCAGTTCTGTTCCTCTAGAAAACCCTTACCAACACAGGCTGAAAACTGACTTAATTTCTCTCCGACACTTGGAATGTTCTTGTGGCAATCATTCATTCACTCAAAGATAATCAAGGATGATTTAGTGGCCTGGCAGATCCAGCTGTAAACACGGAGACAAAAGCAGCAGCTTCTCTCATTTAAGTCCACCTTAAGACCAAGGAGTGAAGAGTGACAGGCTGAAGAGGGCGGGAAGACAGAGGACGTGAGGATGGGACTTGGGAAGGGATGGAGACAGAGGAAGGGGAAGAGGGAAGGGAGGAGGAAATAGAGGAACGAGGGGTGTGTAAGTGGCGTGCCTCTGTGTGAGTGAAGGCAATGGCTTCTCTTTGCAAAGTGGCTTCAGTTTCCATGTTTACAGTCAGTAAACATGGTGACGCCGTTCTTTTATGTCATGTCACTCCTTGACTCCTTAAAAGTTTGCTAATTCATCTGAAATTAGATCTTGGCCAGTCAGTCGTCCTACCTCCTTCTAAAGGACATACGGACACAGTTCATTGTGTCACAAGAGATAGTGAAAAAGAGCAAACTTCCATTTCTCTATGACTTTGGCGAGCTTTAGAGATGGAGATAGTAGCCCTTTCTTGCTAGAAGATATGCACACACATTTCCAAACACGTCCACCTGTGTTACTGTTTATCTATTCATAACTTATCCCCAAGATCACATGGATGTGCAGTAGATAGAACACAGAAAGCCATTCCATATTTGCTTCTCCATCATTTAGTAACAATTTCCTAAACCATAATTGGAGAAAAAAGATTCAATAATGCCTATAGGCTTAGTGCTTTCTATATACAAATTCTTTGCACTTCAAATAAATATATTGAGCACCTCATCCTAATGTTACATTTTATGTGATGTAAACTTGAAAAAACTGATAGAAATTATAAAGTTAACATCTTATAAAGACATATTTTAATTGCAAAAATATTTAAATAGTTAACTACCAGGTAGATAGATAGATGATAGATAGATAGATAGATAGATAGATAGATAGATAGATAGATAGATGATAGATAGATAGATAGATAGACAGACAGAATGAGCATAGTGTTAGGTGCGTGCGTGTATGTGCGTGCGTGCACGTATGCATGTATGTCTCTTTTGTCTGCATGTATCTGTGTATCACATATGTTTGTTCACCACCATGTGGCTGGGAACTGAAACCTGTGGTCTTCTGTAAGAGTTGCCAATGCTTTTAACCAAGAAGTCATCCCCGAGGCCCTGAAAAGGCCTTTCTCTGGAGCAGTTTGGCTTTGAGGTCAGAAAGGGTTCTATAAGCTTAATAACTTATTTTTATTAGAGAAGAAAACTTTCAACTTTCAAATTCACAAAGAAAAAAATCACTTTAGAAAAGTATCTTTGGGGGCCTGGTGAAATGGCTCAGAGGTTAAGAGCACTGACTGTTCTTCCAGAGTACCCGGGTTCAACTCCCACCCACACAGCAGCAAGCAACTGTCTGTAATTCCAAGATCTGACATGCTCACACAGACATATATATATAGGCAAAACACCAATGAGGGGAAAGGATATCTCCACACAGCAGCTTCATATTTTCTGTCAATTTTCTTTTCAAAGTGAAGCTACAGACATGTTAGTTTGAGGGCTGGGGAATTTGGAAGACACAGAAGTTTAAAACATTTGTATGAGCCAAACTGCAGATTTCCATGCCTTCACCTGGATTCTCTGCTATCATCTATGGTGAGTTGGTGCAGATGAATGTCACCGTGAGAAGAGGGTAGATGTGGACGTGGTCATGTGAAGCCGAGATTATTGGGCAGCAGCTTCTTGTCTTTGTTTTATATCAATAAAGACAGCAGAAAGCTGCATTTAGGAACAGGCCTCCCTGTCTCCCTAACACACTGGGTTTTTACCTTGGATTTTTATCTTGAGAACAACACACGTACCTCTCATCCCTAACACTTCATCAGTTTCCCATCCAGGTTGCCCTGTGTCCTTTAGATGGACTTACAATGTAAGGCTCATCCATCCCCTCCAACACCACACCTGTGGAATTCCCTCTAAATGACACTGGACTGATGGGCAAAGAGGGGCTCTCTGTGTGGAATCAGAGGGAATGTGTGTATAAACAAATGATTCCAATGCAAAAGAGCTCTGCAAACGTGCGTATGAAATATTGGGGACACAGAACAATGATCAACCAACCATCTGGAAGACAGGAGGAATTTCACAAAAGAGGTGATATCAAGTGTTAGACCTTGGGATGTAGCCGTTCCTGGCCCTTGTGAACTGTAATAAATATTTGGAAAACCTGATCTGGAGTCTTCATTTGGACCAACATACATCAAGAGAGTAAAGTTTATTTTAATCTATGGTCTGTGTGCCACCCTTATGTCACTGAATGTTCTTTATCCTCATCCCCATGGAATCCACTCCAGTCAGGTTACTGTCATTATTCCTTGGGCAAAACTCAGCATTGTCTCCAATTTGAACTGTGATAAATCTAATCACAAGTTCTCAAACTTTCTTCTTCCATGTGTCAGCAGTGGGAGCCACCACAGCCCACACTCTCCTGGCCCCCATGGAGCCTGCTTGCTTATCTTTCTGATCATTCCTCTTAATGTTTATTTGCTCATTTCTTAATATTTTCTACTTTTTCTCTAAATAGCATGACAAAGTGCAATCCTTGGAGTGTAAATACTCAAGCCCCTTGTGCCCAGGCTGGAGTTCTAGCTGGAGGGTGGACGTGCAGAGAGCCAGCCTGGAGGTTAGAAGATGTCCGTGTTCTTGCCCTGAAAGATGTTCTCAAGTCTCTTTCTACTGTCTGTAAAGCCCTACTCAGCTGAGCCTCATCAATCTCCCATTTCATTTGCATTCACGTCTCTAATTGGCATTGCTTACCCTAATGAAAAAATTACACAGACCTCCGTGATTGACCTTGCACGTAACACTGCCATTTCATCAGAAAGGAAGGAGCCTCAACTGAGAGAATACTTCCATAATGCTTCCAGCTACAAGGCATTTTCTCAATTAGTGATCAGTGGGGGAGGGCCCAGCCCATTGTGGGTAGAGCTGCCCTGGGCTGGTGTTCCTGGGTTTTATAAAAATGCAGGCTGAGCAAACCATGTACAGCCAGTAAGCACCACTCCTCCATGGCCTCTGCATCAGCTCCTGCCCCCAGATTCCTTCCCACTTAAGTTCCTGTCCTGACTTCCTTTGGTGATGAACAGCAATGTGGAAGTGTAAGCTAAATAACCCTTTCCTCCCCAACTTGCTTTTTGGCCATGGTGTGGTTTTTTTGCAGCCATAGAAACCCAAACTAAGACCATCTGTTACAGAACGCTTCATCAAAGATGAAGTCAGAGGTTCCCTCCCCTTGTTGGATTCCAGCATATAGCTCTGACTTCTATGAAATGTGTGTTTAAACTGACATTATCTAACTGCAAAGTCAAAGAGAGGGAAGAGAAAGCAGGATGAAGCTTTTCATGTATGAATCTGAGGTGTGGCCTGTGACCTGTTCATGACCCGTGGGAGTTCACACACGCGCGCGCGCACACACACACACACACACACACACACACACACACACACACACACACTATCAGCAATACCTGCTTCCAAATAAGGCTGCAAGTTAAAGGTCAGAGAGAAGGAGCCAAGTTTGGTCCTATTTACCTAATCTATTCTGTCACTAAATAGCCATTTCCCTTAGCCTTATAGGTTTCTTTCCCCTAAAGTCCTTTCTGGTAATTGTACCAGATGCAAGTTCAGTGTCTTAGTAAACACAAAACCTCCCTGTTAAGCTTGAATGTGGATCCAACTTCCTGTGCACACAGCATCAGCACACAGCCTGCAGAAGCACATAACAATAGAGCAAGCTCACTGAGTAGGCTTGCCAACCATGCCAGCTTTCTCTCTTGCTATAGACAGATAGTGAGGGTCACATTTCCTGTTTTCTTTTTCTTTGTTTCCTCACTCTGTTGATCTCTTGATTAAGACCTGGAAGTGGGAGATGTCCCTTCCTCTACAGCCTGAGGGCTGGTAAGCCAGACTGTGGTCCCGTGAGCACACCCATCTTCAAGAAAGGCTGCGACACAGTTTGACTATGGATCTGGCTATTTTCTGCTGCAACTATTAAATCTGAAGGATTATTATGGGCTGGAGTTGAATTTAACTTTAGTATTTGGTGACAGAGAGACAAGGATGTCATGATGATAGTATGAAAACAGCTTCTGAAAATTTTCCTCACTGCCAATGGCAACATGGAAAAATAGTGTCTTTTAGAGGGACAGAAATAATTCCTCATGCCTTATGTTTTTGGCATAGATTTTGATTCACATGGTGTGCAAATGCTTCTTCCGCATGCTTTCCGCAACAGCCCTGCGAATCAGTTTTCTTTACTCTGTGATGCCATCATCTATGAAGAGTTAATGGCACAATCTCCCATCGTGTAAGTGTTCAGGAATCTGGGTATTAAACATGGATGTGCAGAAAGTGAATATTTAAAAAATGAGATGACTCATGAGAACACAGAAGTCAGCTATGGTCCTTACAGGGATGACTAAGCAGTAAAATAATAATACTTTCTATGACAATATTTACTTTGTTTAATGAAAGTATAAAACCACTAATTCAAGTACTCTCCCATCTTCATGCAAATCACTGGAACTCATAATTCTTCCTGCAGAAGGCAAGAGTAAACAGAGATGGAGGAAAAGCTGGAGGATGTCAGGGAGTTAGAGTCCCATGCATGGACTCCAATGTAGAAGGGTCAAGCTTCTAGTTAGCACCTAGTAGCATTTTAGCAGAAAGATGACCAGGACAAGCTAAGATGTGAATGAATTTCCTGGAGACTCGTACTAGACACACATAGCTTGTTCCTTTTGACTACAGAAAAATGAACAAGAAGTGGCTCCCAAATTCTTTTTTCTTTATTTGTGTATGTAGTGGTATGTGCATATCTGTGTGTGTGCATGTGTGTATGTAAGTGTGATATGTAGCTGGTGTTTGTGTATACATGTGTGTGCACGTTCATATGTGTGAGTACACATGTGTATGCATACGTGTGTGCCCTGTATGTAGTTGTCCATGCATGTGTGCATGACAGAGGCTGACCTCAGCTGTCTTCCTTGTGTTCTACACATCTGTGCTGGGGCAGGATCTCTCGCTGTCCTGCTCACTCTGGGAATGCCCTGCCTCTGCCAATAGAGAGTTGGGACTGCAGGAGAGCCACCACGACTGTTCATCTTGTACCAGGTGTCTGAACTCCAGCTCTCACGCTGGCACAGCAAGCGTTTTATCAACGTCATCTACCAACCCTGCCTGTTTTACTTTATCCTCATTCTGCATCGTATTTTCCCTCGCTACCACAGACGTCGTGGTTTTAAATACATAATTCCGTCAGCCAGATCATTTGCAATAAGCATTTTTCACCTTGATTATGGCATATGAAAAATCTTTAGGGAATTACACATAGACTATACTCTTCATTCCGTTTTTAAATCCATCTCTCCAAATTAAGGGTTCCTATTAATTAGACAACAAAAATGAAAATGGAAAAAAAAATTACAAAGTACAGTGTTTTTCATCTAAGGGTGAACTATTGAAAGAGATGTCAAACAGCTGGGCCCGATTTTAATAACTTTGAGATGGGTCTTAATTAGGGCTGACATGGGAACGGGATAGCGGTAAGTTCTTTTAGAACCCAATACCTGCGTAATTAGTTCTGCAAATGAAAGGATGCAAACGGCATGTTTGTGGTGCCAAGAGAACATATTACTCTAGACTCTGCCGCTTACACTGCCCCTGTCTGCCCAGCTGCTTCACTGATGACGTCAACACCAGGGCATCTGACAAACAGCAGGTACCAGATACACTTATGCTACCACTCACGAACTTCCAATTGGCCAAGTTTCTAGACTTGTTGACTGCTTTTATCTGATGTACCCATGTGCCTACTGAAAGATCCAAGTAGAGCATTCTCACAACCACACAGCTCTGCAAAGGTTAACAGACATGGACCTTGTGGGTGGCATGAGAGGCAATCGTGCCAACTTTGAAGGAGCCGTCCTAGGTGGACACATAAATGCTTGAGTAGAATGTGAAAACAGAAGAGAAAGAGTGAGGTTGATTTAAAATAGCCTCTAAAAACAGCCAGCAGAAACCATGACTGCGTTTGAGAACTGATACTAATTTGTTGACGACAATGGAAATATTGACAAGATGTTTTAACACAAATCAAGATCAATAGCTTGACTATTTTCAGGAAAACATGTGTTGTTAAGGTTCCTAATAATCTTCTGATTGATTTTTGATGAAGTAAAAAGTGAACATGGAAGATTTCCCCTCAACAGAAAACTGCAGAGTGGATAAATACATCACTACAAATGGCAGTTTTCAGTATTAGCATGGACCATGTGTGCATATTATTTATAGATATACAAACTCAAGTGTAACTATAAATAAGTAGGAAAGATTCAGTATCTAAGAGGAGAGGAAGGAGTATCCAGAAGGAGGAGATAAAGCAAACCCTGAAACAGCCTGCTTTTTACATTGTTAGAGTACTAGTTGTGAAATTTATCTGACACAGGTCAAGCCAAGCACTGTTTAATATTTGAAAACATCACTACAGATTAAATTACATGGTAAGCTAAGTATAACAAGAATTTGTCATAAAACTTTTCTTTCAGAAGTTAAAATTGGAATACCAGACATATGCCTTCTGCAGTTGCAGCTTCTCATTAATTAACTAAGCACTTTATACAGTGTTCAGCACAGTTTCTGGTGACATTTCTCTAGAAAGTTCCATTCATCACTGAAAGTTATCATTGGGGACAACATAAACTTGAGATGAATAGCAGCCATTTTCTCAGAAGAATGCACATTCAAGGATCTCCATCCGCCTAAGAGGTTCATATGCTTCACGGCAGAAAGAAGTGTAGCTTGTGCCCTATGAAGATAAATTATAAACATGCTTTAAGAGAGTCAAACTGTGTAGTTACAAAACCTACAACAGAAACTCACAGGCACCCACAGGTGGCCTCATAGTGACCTGTAACTTTCTCTTTCCCATGGTGTTTATACTGAGATGACCCTCCAGAGCAGTCCACCATTGGCACAAAGAACAATGGCATCTCCCACATCCTTTCTTTGTCTAAACACCAGTTTTCATGGCTACATTAGCCACAAGGATCAGAGTCTGAAGAGCGTAGCAAAACTCAGCATCACGAGGAAGAAGTCTGAAAGCCCAGCTCTGCACAGACAGGCCACCCTGCCCCAGCTGCTGTTTGTTGGTATTAAGGCTCCACTCTCTCTCTGCTGTTGGTATCAAGGGCTCCACTCTCTGCTAGCAATGGGATCCATCCTATCTTTCCTCACAGCATTATTACATATGATAAAAAGATACTGAACTGATTCTGACATATGGGGAAAAACAGTCTTCATAACGAACTTGAGAGTGACCTTTCCACTTGATCAAAAGGACAAGGAAGGAGATGGGTCTGGTACAGGATGGCACCCAGGCACCTCACAGTAAGCACAGTTCTGATGTTTGTTTTAATGCTCGATACAGACACAATCTAGAGTTACCTGGAGGCGAATCTCAGCGAGAGATGTGTCTTGATTTTGTTAACTGAAGTGAGAAGATCAACATGAACATGGATGCATGATTTCACGGAGCCTAGCCTGGACTAGAAAACAAGGGAAGTGAGCTTCATGGATAAGTATCCATGCATCAGTTCCTTACACTGCCCTTGGTTGTGGATGTGATGCACTAGTTGCTCCAAGTTCCAACCTTGCCTTCCAGAATGATGGGCTAGAATCAGAAGCCAGACAGACCCTGCCTCCTCTAAATTTCCTCTTTCCAGGGGTTTGTCACAGCAACAGAACTAGATAGATAGTACTACAGCAACAAGATCAGAAGATAAGGAGAAATGGCCATTTTCTATGTAAGAACAAGCCCCAGGGGATTCTGGATCCTGGGCTGACCCTACCTCAGGTCTCCCTCTGCTTCCCTGATGCCATTCTTTGACTAAGAACACAGATTTGCAAGTGTTCACACCATACAGAGACTCACATTCAGGTGTTCATACCGAGACTCGCACTCAGGTGTTCACACCACACCGAGACTCATATTCAATCTAGAATCTCACTTTCTACTTAAATGCAGTACTAACCGTAAAAATATCTGCACCTGGCATCAAAATGATGCAGATTGCCTATTAGAGTCAACTTCTGTAAGCAAATATCTTTTAAATTTATGCTCTGTGAAAGCAAAAGCTGACTTCAGTAAGAAAGCCAAAGTTTAGTGAATTGAAATTCTGAACTCTTCAATGCACATATTTTGTTAATAAAATTTAAGAACATCTTGTCTCTTTGCCTACTTCTAACAACAAAATCAGGGTTATTACTTTTCTTTCTTCTTGGAGTTCTCTGCCTAAACACGTGTCTTAAAAATAACAGCTACTTCTGGCTTGTAAGTTTCTATAATTGAAAGAAAAGTTTAAACTGGTTTTTTTTTTTTTCTTGAGCACAAGCCTGAAGAAAAAGGTTGTGGTCTGGCTCTGTGTAGTAGGAGGCTGTTCGTTTCCCGGCCACCCAGACCCCAAAATAACCTCACAGAAACTGTATTAATTAAATCACTGCTTGGTCTATTAGCTCTAAATTCTTATTGGCTAGCTTTTACATCTTAATTTAACCCATTTCCATTATTTTATATTTTACCATGAGGATTGTGGCCTACTGGCAAGGTTTCAGCATATCTGTCTCTGGCAGTGACTCCATGGCTTCTCCCTGACTCCGCCTCCTTTCTTCCAGCATCCAGTTTAGTTTTCCCCACCTCGCTCTACTCTACCCTGTCACAGGCCTAAGATAGTTTCTTTATTAACCAATGGTATTCACAGCATACAGAGGGGAATCCCACACAGCTCTGGATTAAAGTTACAGAATAATGTTGATTTGTTCGTTGAAATGGTAGTATTTGGGCTGTGGTCCTTACAAATCATGGGCAATTTCTTTCACTTTTCCCTACAATCTCCTAAGAGTGATCGTGTGAAATAAAGATTCTAAGGCTTGGGCAGGTGAAAATCCAGTTTAAAGCAGGCCAAACAATTCACCATCCTGCCAATCTACATTTCATTCCTAAGAGATATTTGCAAACCCTAGCATTTCTAAGATAATCATGAGACTGCCTGCTGCGGGCTGGCATCTCAGCCACAGGGAGTTAGCTGTAAACTTTTACCTCCAGGGGACCCTGGAACTTACTGTAGTGGGCAAAGAGAGCAAAAGAATTTATTCAAGTGTGCAGGGGGTAGTATTGAACCTTGTAAGGTTGACCTTCAAATCCCAGCCTGCTGTTTCACCCCCGCCCTAGGGGTCTTTGTCAGCAACTTCACCTTCTGAGGGAGAGTGACTCGCTCTTCTCCCGTGGAATCTGTCACTGATGTCAGGAGCTTACACTGACAAAACTTTTCCTGAGGTGACAAGATACTTGTCATATGTGACTTCCAGGCCAGTGTGTATAGAGACCAGAGATGAAGAGTCGGGTTGCAGTAGGTTCTACATTTACTTCATGCGCATTAGTGAATTTAAACTTAGTCTGCATTAAAACCTACAACACCAGTGTCCAACTTCTGAATGGTTGAAACTCTGTCTGATCATGAGTTTTTGGAAAAAAAAAAAAAAACTTGAAATTTGAGGCAAGATGCTAGCAGTTAATTTGTTTTATGTTCTTACTTTAATGATGTTCGGAAATCTAGTAAACAGCTCCAAAGAAGAACAACGGTAACTGTACCTGAGGTCGGCCCAGTGAAACCCAATTGTGACTTTGGACTTCTATAACTGTAAAAAATGACAGAGAATGACAAACCTGCATCACTTACACCACAACCGTGGCAATCAGTGTGAAACAGGCACTAGAAGCAACCACGTAAGTTTCCTGTCCCACATGTATTACATAGAGAACCAAAGGGAGCAGAGGAGTTGGAAGAGAGAGGAAGGTACAAGTCTCTGCACTTGGTGGTATTTATCGACATACACTTAAGAGAATTTTTGGGTCCTCCTTCTAATTCTTGAGTTCTAGGTATTATGTGATCTTAAAAGAGAACTTTAAAGATAGACAGACTTTAAAAATTAAAGTTAATGAATGCTTCCTCTGGATTAACTAGCTACACAAACAGAGAGCTGAGCATGGACCACAGTGGCCTCCCCCAGGAAGCCGTGAAAGAAGCTTCACTGCTTCCATTAGGATGAGATATGATTCTGTTCTCCTCCGCTCATTCAGTCTGGAATACTTAAGGACCCAGACACCATTGTGTCTGAGTAATAATTTGACAAGCTACCTGGAAACTCTATAATGGGAAATTCTGATAAATTAAACCAATATCTATTGGAATTAGAGTTTAGGAAAAATGCCCCATGTGATAATTGCAAAACAAGCTGTTGCTAGCAGTAAAATGCCCTGGTTACATCGTGAGGTGATTTAACAGTCCTGTTGAAATCATTTCATTGCTATAAAATGTAATTGCATTTTTAACCCAATATGAACCTTTTCGCAAATGAAAGAGTAAATACAGAATGCTGTTTTATTCCATTGTTTCCAGTCAAGGTATGAGACAATTAATTACTGCACATGGTCTGATTAAGAGGCCATCACGGTTTTCACGTTAATGCACCAAACTTCAGTCGATACGAGGTACTTTGCTGAGGATGAAGATGATGTTTAAAGTGAAAACGATGTTTGCACAGGTTTTACAGTTTAGATGTTATGGGCAAACTTTTGAAAGAAGTTGGAACAATTTTTTGTGTGTGCCATATTTCAAATCAGTATCATTAGCTCAATGGCATCTGTGAAAATTCAATACTAAATTATCATTCCAACAAATCACAATTATCTATTTAAAAACACCAAACAAACTGGAGGTGACTCATGCCTGCAATCCCCTTCCTAGGGAGGCAGAAACAGGAAGACCACTGGGACTCCATTGCTGGTACACAGCTCTTAAGGTACCATATCCAACTTTTTCATTTGACCTCTCAGTACACAATGTATACACACATACACACACACACATATACACACACACACACACACACACACACACACACACACACGTTATCCAGTCACAAAGAAATATAAAGGAGAGTAGTTAAATGAAAATTTTCAATTGTGAGAAATGAATCGCAAAAGGCCAAATGTAATGGATTCTTCTTCCAGAAGAAGGAACCCGTGAAATTGCGTAAGTCCCAGAGGTTGGTGGGAAAAGGCAGAGAGTGAAGCTTCAGGGAAGCAACGTTTTTTGGTATGCTGCTACATGATGGGTACTGGTCACCATGAGCTTTCCAAGACCCACCGTCACTGTAGCAGATGCCCTGTTATGGTGCAGACATTGAGGGTAAGAACAGGGAGGCAGGGCCTTTAATCCCAGCACTCGGGAGGCAGAGGCAGGTGGATCTCCATGAGTTTGAGTCCAACCTGTTCTACAAGAGCTAGTTCCAGAACAGGTTCCAAAGCTACAGAGAAACCCTGACTCAAAAACCAAAACACACATACATACACACAAAAGAACCCGGGGGGCGGGGAGGGGGCACTAAATTGATGGCCACTCCCCCACCAAGTCCATTCTGTGACTATGACTCCCCTGTCAAGCTGTTTGCTGTCAGCATAAAGGCAAAAAAAAAAAAAAAAAACAGAACCAGATACTAGAGCTGCCACCTAACTGAGGCCATGACTTGGCGTGTGGTTCATTAACATCTAGGGTACACTAAGTGACTTTTTTAGTTGTATCAAATGCTGGCCTTCACTTTGAATTTGGCAGCACAAAGCTTAACATAAATAAGTACTTGCTTTAAAAATCTTCCAAACCTTGGATTAGCTGATTCATTTATCAGTCTGGTAATGGGTCCAGGTTTCCAACGTTGCTCCTTATTAGTGTTTTATGTCTTGGGGAATTTTAAGTAAACTTTAAAGGACTCAGACATCGTTTATTTAATGTATTAAGCACTACCACGACACAAAATTATTTAAATGTATTCTAATCTAAGGCTTGATGAATGAGTCATTATTTAACTGACGCTAATTACCCATGCCCAACTAAGGCAGTTTCCTCTGTGGGTCAGATGCTAGTGCCTCTGAAAGGCTGTTTGTACAGCAAGCTTTACAGCATTTCCTCCGGCTGAGCTATATGAGACCAAAGTGACACTGTGTGCCTCGGTGAGAAACGGCTTCTCAGAGTGCCATGGCACAAGGCACTTGTGTGGCCACCCTGTTCTTGGAGAAAACCCGTCTCCAGGGCATTCCAGTCTCTCAAGTGCCCTGCTGATGCTACTCAGCTTTACAGCCAAATAATCTTATAGGATAGAAAAATATTAAAACTGGCAGGTTGTTCAGTTGCTGTTAAATATGTGAAGCCTATTTCTGTCATTGAGGATCCTTTGTGCTAGCTAGTTTATGTCCCCATGAACAGGTGTAAGAGCTCTATCTTGTTCATTTCGCCCCCTGCATGTGTTGTCATTTGTTTTCTTTATCAGCTACCACATGACCCAAGTGAACACATTGCACACTCAGCTAAAAGACTCTAAGTCAATACGCTATAAAGCACTTGCTCATTCATAAGGGCTAAGTTGTGGAACCAACCTTGATGCCCATCAATGAAGGATGGGAAAGGAAATAAATTATACACACAGTGGGGTGTGTGTCGGCCTTAAAGAAGAATCAAGTCCTCTCCCTTGTCAGAAAATGGATGCACCTGGAGATGCTAAACAAATTCAGTATCAGAAACATAAATGTCAATTTTTTTTAGCATTTGTGAATCCTAGATTTTATACAGTTACATAAAATTTTAAAATAAAATCTGTATTACACGTGTGCCCAAACATACAATAGACTAAAGGGAAACACAGCGCTTGAACTAATGGGAGTGAACATTTGCCCACCCCCGGGTCCAGTGAGCCACTGAAGAAGTGGGTGGGGACTGTGCCCAGCACCAACACTCCTGTGGGCGTCAAATATAGTAATGACAGTAGCCAACAGCATCGCTTTCAGCAGAGCTAATCATTCCTCGACCAGATGAAGCAGCCACCTTCTTACTGAGGACATCAGATTTCGGCATCCTCCCATAGGCAGGCAGTAAAGGAAAGCAAACACTTCATTTAATCCAGTTCCTTGGTGAAGCAAACACAAGGGCTGCAGAATCAGATGTAAGACGACCGATAAACGCATTTGTACAGGTTTTATTCTTGCCATCAGCATCGCTCAGCTATTGTTCAATCAGAAAACAGCCCCCCTTACCAGCAACACCGGATAATTGAGTTATAAACAGGCGAGGAGCAGTAGGATGTGACTCCTCACCACAGGTGGCTGGTCCGGACTGCATGGACGACCCCATCATTAGCACACAGCTTGCCCCCTGATCATTATATATTGTTTCATTGATGAGACCGTAGCCGCGGCTTATGATATTATCCCTGTCCATTGTCGTGGCTTTCCAGTAGGGCTCAGCAGGCAGGAAAAAAGTCTTAACAGATTTCGATCTTTCCTTCAGTTGTCTATTCTCAGCAATCTGCCTTAAAAAAAAAATTAAAAAGCAAGAAAATATAGCATTTCTACCTCAAGATGTCCCTCAGAAAGAAACTGGCATTTGTAGAAGTTGTTAGTTGGGATTATTTGAGCCAGTTTCAGCTCAGACCATTGTATGCATGCTCAACCAGGAAAGGAGGAGAACATGATGTTTTCCTCATCCTTACTGTGTCAGGTCCTTGGAAAGTCCTTGGTCTTCACTACAACCTACACATTCGGTGCCACAGACATGGAGCTCCAACGATGAGCTGGGAAGAGAGAGCTACCCTAGACTAGGGGGCTCCAGATTCCATCCGGCACTTCCCGCCATCACTGCAGGGTAAACTCTACCCGAAATCAGTTGGGGAAGAAATGATGAACTACTGGGTTAGCAGCTCCCATTGTTACCATAGCAACATCTTGCATGAAGCCAGACAGCCAGGGCTTCAGTGTTGACAACACGTCCACTAGGACTAGGACTTGAAGGTTCCAGGAAAGTCAATGTTTGGCATTAGATTAGCTCTTCTCAAAACCATCTATAGTGAGAATTTTCTCACTGTGTCTCTGTCTTTCTCTCTCTCCCTCTTTATGTCTCTCTCTTCGTTTCCAACACTATATTGGAATGTGATGACAATTACTTGTTACAAAATGAAACAAAAATGCAAAGTAAGATATACATAAGACATTTCGATTATTTTTATTTATTCAATGAAAATATCTTAATTTTTCCCAGTGACAAAAATCCCACTGGTCACATTTAGACTTTGCCACAAAGCTAAGGTGCTATGAATGCCCACACTTGACCTCTGCCCTCATCTTATTAAGGACCATGACAAACAGTTCCCAGGCCAGCTGAGTTCCAGGGCCACACTGGACTTGTCAAGGATGGAGACTGACAGAGGCCACCGCTGCCACCACAATCACTACCACCACAACTACCACCAGCACCCCAGGGTGCTCAGCTGTCAGCACCCCAGTGTGCTCAGCTGTCTTGACCTGGATCCAGCAGTGTCCAGACTCATGAACCTACCGGTTTTCAGAACCTCTCATGGATGAAAGTGAGCAGAGACATTTTTGTGATTCCACACCAACACAGCCCACACCCTGAGACAGAAAGTCAAGCCTTCACTGTTCCCACACTCCTTCTTCCCTGGTTTCTTAAGTTGTTCTTTAGAAAAGAGTTTCTCTGGTTGATTTGAGCAGTGGACAGTCTACTCCCAGTGGTTTTCATTTCTAAATGAATCGTTATGTGGTTCTTCGTCTTAAAATTGAGTTTTAGAAACAAAGAGTTTGGAATGCAGACTATACGCTTGTTATTTTGAACTGACACCTGGGAAATAATACAGAAGTCCTTGCCAATGCACACACTCAGCTCCGCTCTCCTCCCGAGCTGCCACTGTGTATTCTGAGTGCGATTTTCTATTAGCATTTAAGAAAAGTAACACAATGAAAACATGATGTAATAAACGCCACATGAATACCGTGCAATTATAACATTAAATATTCATCTATATAATTTTAAGACCCATGGTCTTCTTTTATAAACATGACTTAGAATTGACGTAAAACTTGGATTTTTATAAAAATGCCTTCATAACTATAGTGTGATTTTCTCTGTTGGGCGCAACAACTAAAAGGCAAAATACATAGCAGTCAGCTCCCACGCCATTCATTCTTCTCTGGGGAACGCTGGTGGGGGTGGTAATTATGTAACATTGAAAGTGGCATGCTTTCTGCTTTGTTACGTCTCTACACATACAGCAAAATATATCAACAAGTGAAATTAAAATGTAAATTTTGGAAAATAAATGGAGGTTCAGTGCTACCATTTCCACAGCACCATGGCACAGCCCTAGAGCACCACATTTTCCCCACACACCCCAAAACCCTCAGTATCAAATGTCCACGGCTTTAAAATAGATAGGAGAAAGATAAAGACCATCTCACTTTGCAATAACGACCCTCACCTCGTGCCAATCAGATCTAAAACTAAAATCATAACATGAATTAAGAGCATTAGAGGGCTCTTTTTCAATTTTTTTTGTTATTATTACTAAAAGTCTAATGAAACAGTAAGCTACAAATTAGTTTTGATGCCAGTTATATTTTTATGTTTCAATTATAATGTTAATTTTCATCAATTCCATTGTAAAAATCAAGTCTGAATTGAGCACCTTAAAAAGATTGATTAATTACCACCATTAAGACAATAAAAGCATTCCTGTTGCAGAATTCTCGCAGATGTCCAGGAGAGCCTGGTCTTGAATTAACAGTAGATTATTTTCTTAAAAGAACACAAAATAAAAACTGCTTGGAGTCCCGGCTAATGGGATAATCACAAGCACTTCATCATTTGTAAACGAAGGAGCGTTTTCATGTTCCTTGTCATTAGCAGAACGACTTTTTAATGGATATTGCAATAGCTTGTATCAGATAACCAGACTGAGATCCAGTCTTTCCTGCCAAGTATAAAATTAAACAACTTGCCCCCATTTTACCAAAATGGTGGCTGTACTTCCTTGAAGATCTAAAAAGGAAAGCCATATTTCCCCCTACAGATATGTTTAATGTAACAAACACCCTTGCTTGTTACTGTAAACCCATCCAACATTCTTCCAAGTCACAATACAGAAATCAGGGAGGTTTATTATTGTTTTCATTACAAAATTTTGTTTCTTCCAAGAGGATAAACAAAAACACGGACTTGTCATAAAAATGTTTAACACAAGACTTGGGAGTGAGGTGGTACTTACTTAGAAGTGTGCTCTGTGAGATTCTTCTAGCAATGACAAGAACAGGGATGTTGAGGGACATTTATTTACCCCAAACATGGCACCAGTGACAGTGTGGATAGCCAATGAGCTCATTTGGGTTTTTACAGGAGATCCTGTGACTCAGACAGCAGGATGACTAAAATAGGTGGCAACTTATAAAATCTTCCACCCTGGAGCACCCTGCTGACCTGAAAGACAGTCCACTGGAGACTCTCCTCTCCCACAGTCCCCTTCTCGGTGTGCTCTGGGGAGCGCCCCTGGGAATCTCTAACTTCATGAACTTCCAGAGGTTCGGAGTTTTGTTCATTTTCTGAGTTATACGCGCTCTCTTCCTCCTCCAGGAGGGAGTGTGCCAGTTCAGAATGAACACCTATGCTGTGCCAAGGAGAACAGAGAGGAAGAGCCAAGAATCAAGAAGGAGGTAACCGTGAAGATAAAGCAGAGACTCAGGATCGTAGGGAACATCATCAAGCCTCTGCCCCCCTCCCCAGGCCAGAATCTGTAGCTACAAGCATGAAGGCCATGAGGACCGAGGCCTCCAGAGAGTGCTGTGCTTTAAGAGGGGCTCTCATGTGAGTGAGACTCCGCCATGCCGAGAGAGTCACAACTCACAAGGCAGAATCTTGGCTAATTTACTCCTCTGGAAGTTCATAACAATTCAACTAGTGAATAAAAAAACTAAGTTTTTGAGTGTTATTATTGTTTGTGGGGGAGGGTTTGAGGCAGGCAGGCTTGAGAACTGGGGTTACATGCAGCCATCATGGAAGATTGACACCTTTTTGTATAAGAAGCAGTCTATATCTAGGGTAGGATATCACTGCTGAGTTTGGACAGCAAGAGTCAAGATTATTATCGAAAGGCACACTTACTTCATCTCAGCTGTTTTTTCATATCTCTCTACACTGACCTTTCTGAGCTCAGGGCTGCAGTCACATGATAAACAATGGGAGGAGTTTTCTGTCTATGGAAACAACAGTTCATAACAAGTAAGCCTCCTTGCACTGTCAAATATGGATGGACAAACGCCTCACCTATCTCCAGGAACAGCACAAGGAGAAAGACAGCTGTTCCTTAAACAGAATCCATGTCAGCCGTGTAGAGACGAGCTACGCTTCCTTCTAATTGGGCAGTGAAGGGTGCAGTGCCGTGTAATGAACTTTAAGGCATTATTCTAGTCATCGGCCTTGATTTTTCACCACAGCTTCACAGAAACTATTAACCTTCTGAGACAGGGCTCTCTGTCAGCAGTGCACACACCCCGTGCCCTCCTCAGCTGGCATATCCCTCTGACCCTCAATGCATGCACAGTGTCGTTAGGGTGGTTACCAAGCAAGGGAAAGACCTCTATGGATCTGTCATTTGTCTAGCTTGGGCACAAAGACTTGAAATGTCAAGAACATGAAAATCAACAAAAAGTTATTGGAACTTGACAACAAAGGAGCTGCTGTTCTACGGGAAAAATGTCCTTAAAACTTCAAGTTTCGGAGCCGTGCAGGCGGGGGTGGGGAAGCACCCGCAGTCGGTCGCTCTTCGCCGCCGCCGCTGGTTGGATCGTTTCAATAAAAGTCTTTTTTTCTTCTCTCGCTCGCTCCGGGGAACAGGCGGAGGCGTCAAGCCGCAGCCGCCGCCGAGCGAGAGAAAGCGACGCGCACGCAGACGAACGAGAGCGGCGGCTGCGCTCTCCCTTGCACCCCGCGTCGCCCCGTTCCGCCCCGGGCTACACGACCGGGGACTACTGGGCCGTCCGTGTGACTCCACGGCCTGGGAGCCATGTTGAGCGGGGGGCTCGGGCACGCGTGAGGCGGCCGGCGGCCCTCGCGGAGCGGAAGGCGCGAGGAGGGGGTGGGGGGAGGAGGCCTGAGGCTGAGGCGCCTCTGCGCGGCCACCGCCACCACCGGACCTGCATCCGCTCGCCCGCCCGGAGGAGTCCGTGTCCCCCCGCACTTGCTG
>NC_022022.1:43094632-43114790 GCF_000317375.1 Microtus ochrogaster | reverse complement strand
CCCCCGCCCCTGCCAGAAGCCGTCTTGTGGAGAGCTAACTTCAGCACCCTAGTCACACTTTTGAGAGCCCTCCTTGATGGTTTCCTGTTTAGGCTGTCTCTCTGGATGTGGGGGAGGGGTATGGGACGGACAGGGGTTGTCACAGAAGCCTTCCATGTCCCTCTTTCTCAACTGTGTCTGTGGTCATCAGTATCCCTGCAGAAGTAGCGTCCTTGCTCTTCACAGCCAGCAGGATCACAGGTTGTGGGCTTCCACACGCTTTCTGGTGACAGCACAGATGATGAACATGGCCCCTGGCTGCAGCAGGACACGGGCCCAGACACCATAGACACCAGCATGGGCTCAAGTGGCAGTGCAGGCCACTGAGGTCAGTATGACCTTCGACCACAGCACGGCCCACGGACATTAACATGGCAGCAGTACAGACCACGGACATCTGCATGGACTTTGGTAGTAGAACAGGCCATGGTCATCATCACAGACCCTGGCGTTAATAGGACCACAGACCCAGACGTGGCCCTTGGTGGTAGCATGAAGGCAGACATCACCATGGTCTCGGGTGGCAGCGCAGGCCCTTATATCAGTATAGCCACTTACAGCAATATCGTCAACCCTGACCCCCTCCTCTGACCCCACCTCCTCACAGCAACATGCGCAACTATCCAAATGGATTTCAAGCCTTATCATGGCCTGGGGCAGCAGCGTGGACCACACCAACATAGCCTCCGGTGGCCTCACAGACCAGGATGGTTCTTCAAGGAGGTCCAGAACAGAGCGAACCTTTCCTCATCTCAGGCCTCTGCCGTTGCCCTGAGGCTTCTTCCGTCCACTCCGCTGATCCTGCTGCACAAGAATGTGGTCCTCTGTTCACTTCAGCCCTCCCTCGCCCCTGCTACTGCTGTCCTCACTGGACACGGCGCCAGTATTACAAGTTAACATCTTTTAAAGAGAAATGAGTTTTTAAAATAATGAGAAGAGCCCCATTATTTACATACATGAAAAACTCACTGAAATGTAAGAATAACTGGACAGTCATATCACTGTGCATGCTTCTGCACTTAGTCTGTTGAAACAGCGCACGAAACATAGCTTGTGGAAAATCCCCCTGTGCCCTGTGGGAGAAGTGTGGGAAGGACGAGTTCTTTGTATTATTATGAGAATTGCTTGACCCCTTGCAAAGATTCTCTAGTCTAGGCTCTAGAACCTTTGCTTGAGAGCAAAATGAAATCGGATCCTGACCCTTGACCTCTTGGGTTGCACACTCTCACTGGCCTCTTCTCTCCTGTGGCAGTCACTCACCTAATTCATTTCTGGAATTGACTGTCATTCACACAGTTCTGCTTAGACTTTGTTTGTAAGTCTCCTAACTGATTGTGATCTCCGGCACATTCTTTGATTTGGAACGTGTTTCCTCCCGTAAAATGGGGAGAGCAATAGCAAATGAGGTTTTCGTGACAATCAAGGAAAGTAATTAATATACAGTTTTGAATGCTATCTCTCTGGTGATAGATACTACTACCCGAAATGTGTTATAATTTTGCCATATGTATTTTGGGCTATGTGATGATTATTCTTGGTTGTAACTTACATCTGCAACTAAAACCCCCAAATGGAGGATACACCTTTGAAGGATTTTTTTGCTTTATTTGAAGTAGTAAGACTTGCCTTTAATCCAGATCTTTCTAGCTAGTGAAAGATTTGCCTCTAATCCAGATCTTGAGGTAGGAAGACACACCTCTAATCTGGGCCACACCTTTTGCTAGAAGCCTACTTAAGGACATGGGAGAAGAAAGCTTGCTCGTTGCCTGCTTGCTCTCCTCTCAATAGAAAGTTCACTCCTTCACTGGCATCAGAGCCAACTTCTTCGGGGTCCCAGCACATACTGAAGACCAGCTGAGACACTCAGCCCTGTGGACTGAGCAACCTCTGGATTCCTGGATTTTCTGTTCACAGGAGCCACTGTTGGATTAGCTGGACTGTGGCCTATAATTGATTCATTCTAAGAATTCCCCTTTCAGTATATGTAAAGAGAGATGCGTTCTAAAAGTTCTGCTCCAGAACCCTGACTAGGACACGCTTATTTGGTTAATTTACAAAACATACTAAGCAGTGATTGTACTGTGTCTCTTAAATACAAGTTATTTCAGGGAAGTGTTGGTTTTTGTTTTGTTTTATTTAAAGTTATTTAAATAAGTTATTTAAGGTTTTATTTAAAGTTATTCCTTTTCTGTCTTTTTGTTCTGGCACTTTTATGATCCTTCCAGCAAAATATCTTCCTTCTCTAAGGCACTCAGAATGTATGGTTAGTAATTAGAAATAGTTAGGAACTTGCCATTTGCTGGAATTAAAGACAGGAGCCACCACTATGCCTGAATTATGCTGATTTTTATAACTCTCAACAGAAAGAAAAAGTTATGGAGTGCCTAACTGATTCATGCTTATGAGCAAAGTTATGTGTTCATTCTTTGTAATGGTTGAGAGTATAGACAAGCATTTTTAAACCAAAAAAAAAAAAAAAACTTCAAGTTTCATTCATATATTACTGATTATGGACATTATTGTTGGGAAGGTCTCCACTAAATATTGATATTAGCATGAGATGATTTTGTCTATCCCCCCAAATACCATGTTATATTCTGTCAAAATTCCCATTGTTACATGTAAATAAGTTTTCTCATATCAACTACTAGAGCTACAGTAACTCCAAAAGCCTCCTTGCATTGCTTAAGTCCCAGAAATATTCAATCTTCCTAATGAAACATTTTTTAAAAAAAAAAAGCATTTCAGTAATTAAGAGTATTTTGTGGAATATTTTCTTCACTAAATGTTGAAAATGGTACAGCTTGGATTCTGACACAAACAATACTACACAGAAGAGAAGAGTGAACTCCAAGCCATCTGCTTTACTTCCACAAATACGCTTCCAGCAGCAGTCCCTGCTGGGGGCGTTGTGTCCGAGGGATGCTTCAAAACAAGAAAAATGGCTGCATGTACTCTGTAACACTTAGTTAGGCGTTTTTAATACTTTAAAAGTGATACGTTTGAATTTTCTGAATAATTACTAGCATCTACCTACATCCTTTTCCCTATATATTTTAACTAATCTTTACATTTAATTAAAAATATACCTTCAAAGAAAAATGTATTGAAAGAGCAAATGAACACAACAAGTTTTCAGATATCGTGAGCCAAACCATGGCTCACAGAGACCTCAGACTTTGGAAAACCCATGTGATCCTTGTCCCCAGAGTCTCCGTGTAACGAGTGTGAGTAAAGAGTGCAGAAACAGGCTGTGACTTTCTTCTAATCAGATGGCAAACTGCTGTACGAGGGACTTAAGTGAGGTTGCTCTAGGTGCGGGTGTTGCTCGTAGTTCCTTTTCCTGCTGCTTTCTGATGCCTTGGCCACAGTTACTCAAGGCTACGATGGGCACTTTCTCCTGGTTTAGAATGTCTTAGGGGAACATGAATGGTGGGATCCTGAAGTGTCTTCGTTTCCCACCAAAGAGCTCTGCCCAGACGTCTCAATTCAAAACCTCCACTCACATTCTCCTCAGATTCTCTACAAAATCAAGACCATCGAGGGGAAACAGAAGTGTTGGGAGATGAGTCTTCCTGGCTGAGAATTTCTGTGCCTCCTGACAGCTTCGCCAGCCAACAGCAGGCAGCACTGTGTCTCAGCCTGAACATTGAGGTCCAGCAAGGAAGTCACACTGAACAAATGAAGTGATAAGACATGGACTGAAGGTAGAGGAGGAATGTTTCTGGGGTGTGTGCCTTACAAATACTGCTGTACCCATGGCAGGAGTCAGGTCTGTGGCGAAACGTGAGTGTCTCCAAGGAAGGGGCTAAAGAAGCAGTGTCTAGATGTCATTATCAGTAGAGCCAGAGGAGATCAAGTGATGGGGTCACTTGGGATGTGGATGAGCCTTCTTTGGGGATGATCTTTGAACCATAAATCAGAGGTAAAATACTTTCAGTGAAACAAAACCTCAGACAACATCAAACCCAGAGCTTTTCATCTCCATTTTAATTTAAGACAAAGAGGAAAGAGGTTAGCAATGCATTCATGCTGTAGATGGACATATTTCTGCCACTCCCAATCTTTTCTACTAATTTCATGAATAATGCTCAAACAATGACAAGTGTAACAATTCAGAGTTGTTTAAATGTAAAGATTTTCTCTATTCATTTATTTCAGCTTGTTTGCTTTCTGCCTTACTTATTTTTCTGTTGGTGTGAGAAATCACGGAGATGACCTTAAGAGAGAGGGTTTACTGGGGCTGTGGTTCCGGAGAGTTGGAGTCCACGATGGTTGCGTGAAGGTGGCAGCAGGGTCATCTGGGAGCTCATAACTCAACACAAGCAGGAGGCAGAGGGAAAACATTAGAAATTGAGTGGACCTTTGAAACCTCAAAGCCTGCCCTCAGTGGCATACACTCATCCAACAAGGCCATAACCCCTAATCCTTCCCAAACAGCTCCACCACCTGGTGACTAAACACACGACTCTAAAGGGGTCATTATCATTCAAACCACCAGAGCTATCCACTTTCTCCTAATTATTAGAATAATGCCATTCTAAACAGAGAGTTTGGTCATATACTTTGAGTAGGTCAACTACTTTAATAATCTACTTTGAGAGTTTCATGATGTTTTGAACATTCTTCTCAGATATGTACCAAGATTTTGAATCAGAAGGTCATATTAAAAACTCCCTTGTTAAGAAACTCCTTGATAGAAAAATGCTCACCATTAAATGAAAGTTTATATCTTTGGGATATTAAGCAACTCTGAGAAAATTGCCATGTTCTAAGCACAGAGACCGGTGGCCTCCTGACGGTCTTCTAGGTCATTGATGTGCTCGAGTCTCCTGATTGATGTATATCAGCACCTGGCCAACTTCAGAATATTCTCAAAAGAATGTCAACACTGGGAATCATCCTCAGATAGTCTACGCATTATTTTTTTGAGGCAGGCTTTCTCACTGAGCCTGGAGCTCACCTGTTCACTAGATTGCTTGTCCGTGAAGTCCAGTAGATCCTCTTGCCCTGTGCCCCAGAGTTGGGGTGAGGAGACTGTCAAGTTAGGGTTTCTCTTCCTGTGTTAAGACACCATGACCAAAAGCAACTTGGGGAGGAAAAGGTTTATTTTGCTTATAGTTCCACATCACAGTCCTTCACAGAGGGAAGTCAAGATAAAAACTCAAGCAAGGCACTAGAAGAGCCCCCACCCCGTAGGGCAGCCACCTGGGGTGACCTGACCAACTCAACAGCCATCTGGGCTCAGATCCAGCACTGGGAGTCAGTCAACCCCAACACATACTCCATCTACTAGCTGCTGCATTTCAAGGAGGAGCCAGTGCTGCAGAATCAGATCCATGACCACCTCATCAACACTAACGATGAAAACCTGAAGTATTGCTGTAATTAAACAAGCTTTGGCTATGGTCCAATATTTATGGTGCTTCAAATGAGAGACAGACCAATGACTTGCAGCAATGAGGTATTTTTTTTTTTTTTTTTTTTTTGGTTTTTCGAGACAGGGTTTCTCTGTAGCTTTGGTGCCTGTCCTGGAACTAGCTCTTGTAGACCAGGCTGTCCTCGAACTCACAGTGATCTGCCTGCCTCTGCCTCCTGAGTGCTGGGATTAATGACGTGTGCCACCACCGCCCGGCAGCAATGAGTATTTTTATAGAGAGCTGTGTGGGCAAGCAATATACTGAGTAATACATTGCAGCTTCCAATGCCACCACAATGAATGAATTTGCAATGGAGGACTGGGAAGGATGGAGGAATGAAGTGGTGCATATCCAGTGGAGAGAGGCTAAATCACGGTGATGTCTGAGGGCTGAGCTACCACCAAGAGGCCATGCTGATGTGTACGGCCTGCACTGCCACCTAAGGACGTGTTTGGATCCAAGGTCCTGCTACATTTGGGGTCCACATTGATGCCCATGACCTGTGTTATCACCTAGGGCCTTGTGGCTATGCATGGTCTATGCTGCCACCTGAAGCCATGTAGATGTCTGTGGGTCCTGTCACTGATGAAAGCCATGTTGAGTCTTGGTCCCACTGCAGTTATGGGCTGTGTTTGTATTTGTGGCCATACTACCACTGGAAACCACTCTGAGGTCCATGGTACATGCTGATGCTGGAATGTTTGCAGTTCATACTGTTGCCAGATACCATGTGGAAGTCCATGACCAGTGCTCCTGTTGACTGTGAAGAACAAGGACGCTTCTTCTGCAGTAGTATCGATGACTGCAGACTCACAGTTGAGAGAGACATAGAAGGCTTCTGTAACAATGCCCTGCCTCACCCCACCCTCCAAAAACTAACAACTTAGAAGGAAGCCATTGAAGAGAACTCTTAAAATTGTGACAGAGATGTTGATGTGTAGCTCTCCACAGTCCACGGCTACTGGCAGGAGTCCGGGTGGGGAAGGACTCCCTTTTCTTTAAGGGACCAGCCACTGGAAGTTTGACTACGCTCCAGTGACTATAGAGATAACACAAATTAAACCGTTTTTCTTCTCTTCTTCTTTTTTTTGGGTGTGGGGGGTGGAACAAGGACAAGGGTGGACCTAAAAGAACTGGGAAGTAAGGGTGATTGGGGGGGCATTATGTAAAATTCCTGAATAACCAATAAAAATGTTATATTTTGAAAAAGAGCTGAAGTCAGGGACCTGGAGGCAGGAACTGAAGCAGAGTCCATGGAAGAACACTGCTTACTCCTTGCTCCTCTTGGCTTAATCATGGACTAATTGCATGAAGGCATTTTCTCAATTAAGGGTCCTTCTTACCAGGTGACTTTAGTTTGTATCAAGTTGATATAGAGCTAGTCAGCCCAGTAACACATTACCACACCTCGCTTTTCCTTGGCTAAGGATCTGAACCACCTCCCCAGCTCAATAAGCTTCTTTTTGAGTAACTATCCTAGCAACACCTAACATAACACCAGGCTAGATACGCTGGCTTCTTTTCAGTACCCAGGCTCCACAACTATAGAGAGACATATTTTGAAGCAAACAGTTTGAATCTATTATGTCACTTAACAAACTAAAATTCAAAGAATTGATCACCTTTCAAAGATCTGTAAAGACCTGTTTACCAGGTTGTGCTGTTCAAGAAAACACATACACACACACACACACACACACACACACACACACACAAAAACCATCAGAGTAGAGAAAACTGTTCAGAAGGAAACAACAGATACAAATTAGAGTAATCAATCTTATTCATGAACAGGATAAAAATAGCTAAGTGGGTTATCCCAAGATATAGAGACATGTTTTTAAACTCTATAATATTTCTTTTAGAATAATAAAACACTATAAAATCTTGTTCCAAATAATAGAAATACTAATTGTAACTGAGACTATTTTCATTGCTCTAGGGGACTTAGGTGTTTAGTGAGTATAACCTTAAGTACACATAGCATTTGCTCTTGTGTATTTAACATGCATGGCCTTTACACGACGTGAGTTTACAATTAAATTATGTGACGGCAGTGGCAGGGCTGTACCGTGAACGGGCTCACAGCTGAATGCTTCCCACCCCAGGTGCAGCCAACCCTACACTTTGGGACTCCTCCACCATCTGAGAATTATTCATCACAATCTCAATTTCTACGAGCAGAAGTTTTTGCTATGATTGTTGGTTTGGTTTTTGTTTGTTTTTGAAGATTACAAAAGGTCAGGATTTAACTGATGGACCCGCATCACAGCCTGGCATTATTCTTCCAGTTTAGGATATGCATCCTTTGGTGACCATTCTGAGGAGGTAAAGCAGATATTTGCATAGCCCTTAACTTTGCACGGATCAAATTAATACTATAAAGAATGACTTGAGTTCCACCAAACGATTTCATTACAGTTAATGTATCCCGGTGAAGGAAAGGGTATGGAAAGGGTCTCAAGTCCACACTTTAACGTCTGGTTTCACATACTTTGGAAATAAATTATTTTGTAGAGTGAATGCAGTATGCGTTTTGGTTTCTACATAACAATGACTTTAGGTGAAAAAGCAGATCTTCCTAGAAGCCTAAAATAAACTTTTTTACAGGATTTTTACATATAATAAACACAAAACTTAAAACAAAAAAATATATTATTTTTCATTATTTTACAAGCCCTAGGAGCTTTGCTGCTCTGACCACTGGGCTCACTCTAGAGCTATAGAGAGCAGAACAAGCTGATGGAAGGCTCCAGACACTTTCTCACACCTTGGCCCTTGACACTGAGATGTCTGTAGCTTTAATTATTCTTATTGCTGCAAGGCACCCTGCAATTTTGCTTCACTGGAAGCCTGTCCATTGGACCTATATCACCAGCAAGTGAGCAGGACCTTCTAAACACATAGCACCCAAGCTCCCAAAGACAACCATCTGGGGCTGTTGTCTCATCGTGGAGGTGGAGTTTAAATTGTATCCATCCTGCTGATGTCTTACTGGCCAAAGGATATGACCAAAAGACATCACTATGACGTCGAAAGATATTAAATTGGAGTCTATGTAATTCAGACACGTCTATGGGAGGGACCTCCTTACTTGATGAGACCTTAAGAGAGTCAATAGTACAGGATCTCTCTGAAGAGGAAAAAAATTCTCATGTCTTCCTCCATTATTCTTTACATTTAACACACACACATACACACACATTCCACAATAACGATGTATGTTTTAGAGAAATAATTGTCTTATTTTAATACAGCCAAGGGAGCATGTCTAAAATCAAATGCTAAGTCAATTTTAAGCTCACAAGACCAATTACTATGTACTCATTACTGTTCTTCTCAAATATTTATGACTATAGTCTTCTAAGAAATATTCCTAATCAAAAAGTAGGGCCAAATTTACAAAGTTCAAAACAGCTGTGTTCACTGGCATCATCGTATTGATTATGAGGGAGTCAAACGTAATGGGGATGTGAAGAAAAATTGGGGAGACTATGAGTACCTTGTCTTGTCTTTTTACATGTGTTTTACCCCAAATTAAATCATTAAAACCTCTGAGTACTGAATTAGGAAATTCTCATGGAGATGGCTTGCAGGGGGAGGACCAGGGATAGAGAAGAAAACAATAAACAAGCAACAGTCGACCTTGAAAGACCTGGAGTGCAGCCCAGCCCCTGGGCCAGACAAGCAGCCAGAGAGAGCATGGACTGCATCAGAGAGTTACTAGATACAGGTATTTTCTGGCAAGATTACCTCAATTAAAAGGCATTATCATTTGATCTAGTTGTATTGTTATTTAATATTTTTCTTTACAATTGTACTCCATGCCTTCAAACAATTCAAATTGCTATATACATCTCCAGGGTTTTTATTTGTTTTTAGTAACTATTCCTTGTGGAAGTAAGAGGACTAATTAGTTTTATCCATAGTTACTTAATTTTTATTTTGATGAAAGAAAAATAAACACAGAGCACTATTTAACTTTGTAACATACACTTTTTGCAAAAAAAGAAAATGATTTCTTATCTACGACTTGATTTAAAAAATGAGAATGATTAGGGAAGAAAAAGGTTCTGGTGATTTCTAAAGGTGGAATATCATTAGAGAGCTCTTCACTGATGCTGATGAATAACACCTGGTACAGAGGTAGAACATTTATAGTTTGTTATGAATATGCAATCAGGAATATTAGAGGTAAAACACAATAAAGGGAGGAATGCCTGACCCATGCACCCTGGGAAAGCAGCTTCATTACGCCTGCTTCAATAGTCCCTCCTTTTGAATGAAGTCCAGCTTTAATTAAATCTTCCCGGTCCATCAGATGGAAGTGCAGATGAGATGAGCCTGAACTAGCTATTGTTCTTACTCAGCTCCTGCAGGGCGTCTCAGCTTCGAGAGATAAACAAAAGACCAGCCTTACACTCACTCTTCAAAGAGGCCGCTAAATTTAATTCATTAGGTTATCCGCATCATTCCAGTCCATCCTATCCATGCCCTCTTCTGCAATGACCAAATCCAGAATCAAAAGAACTGCATTGAACTCCTGGCCATTCTCTCAGTCAACCACTAGATAGTTCTTAGCAAATGATCCCTGCGGCTTTCCTTCAGCAAATGCAGACAGAATCATCAGCAGCTCATCTAACATACACACACACAAAACGAACAATGAATTTTTTTAAGGCTCACCTAAAGTCATAAAGCTTAATCTTGAATAATACCTGTTTCTCTCTAGTTCTTGACAAACAAAACTTTTGCGTTTGTCTGACTTTCTTCCTATGGAAAAAATGGATCTAAAATAATTTATTATAATTCATATATCTATATGGCTACAAATGATCCAATTCCTCAGGAGAAATTTAAGTATCATCCTAAAGGCAGGCATGGGGAACGCATCCGTTACCACAGATACTCTGGCAGCTGAAGTAGGAGAAGCACAGTTTGAGGATAGCCTGGGATACCTACCAGGCTATCTAAAAGAAATTAAATAAATAAACGTCTTTCAGCAACAGAATAATGATCTTCCATGGCCCCAAAATGAATCTCTCCTCATATTTGCTGAGAAGCAAGATAATGGGTGTTTTCTGTTGCTTTAAACTTTAAGTGAAGCTGGGAGGCAGGTGCATCACTAAACACCACATACCAGAGTGCACTTGTACTGGGATTGAGAGAGCAAGGGCCTTGAGGAGAGCATCAGTATCAATGAGTTGCACAGACCCCGGGGAGGGAGGATGCACATGGCCTTGAGGAGGCCGCATGGGCACTTAAAGAACAGAAGAAAGTCATATCAGCTATCAGAGGACGGAGCTCCTACCTTGCAGTGGAAGACAACTTCGGCAAAGCCTTTGCCTTCTCTGATGTAGGAAGACTGCGTCTGATAGCTAAAGTAGGGAAAGAAATCCAGACAGAGCAGTATGTCCTTTGCTGTTAGAAAAAGCTGACAAGAGAGATGTGAGGACACTATAGAACCTACCAGAATTCGGTGGATTTGTATTTTTTTTTTTTTTGTTTCTTCCAATACCAAACAATGACACAGTTAGGAAAATGGCTAACATGAGATCAAATTTTGGACCACTCAAAATTAAAATGGAGGACAAGAGGAGGGATGGAAGAGGGTAATCAAAGAAAACAATAGTTTTATGAAGCTCAGGTTGCCAGTAACGGCATCTCAAGCCTGTAATTCCAGCGTGGGGAGGCGGAGGCAAGAGGGCTGGCGACTGCACAGCCAAGGCCATCCTGGCTACAGAGTGAGTTCTAAGCCAGTCTGAGCTCAGTCGCCCAAGGGTCCTAGCATCTGTCCCACGTCTACGCAGGGCTTTCTTTGGCACCAAGGTTACCGCTGCAGTGAGGTTTCGTACTGCTGCAATTAAAAACCATAAACTACCTCCCAGTTAACAACACCAGTTATTTGCTCATCCTTTTTCATCAATTCATTATATTTATTAAGCAACCACTGTGCTAATTTTTGGAGTTATCTAGGTAGATAAACTGGAAACATGGAAGCTGGTCTAGACCTAAGCTTTTAGTCATATGATCAGAAAGCAAACAAGAAATACATTTAAGTCATGGTGAACCGTAAAAAGAGAAAAGAGGTGAGATTATAAAATGAAAATGGTTTGCATTGAACAAATGACCGGAAGCTTTGAGATAAGCGACTGATGAATGGCGTTTAACCAGAATGCTCCAGGGCTCTAGGGTAACAACCCTTGTGCAGATTCTCTTCCGTCACGGAGCCCATGTTAGCCCTCGTTTCACTATATAGCTGAGGATGCCTCCTGTCTCCACTCTCAAATGCTAGGATTAAGGCATGACGCAGCATGCTTCGCTTTCTTCTCTTTTCTTCTGATTGGTGTGTAATTTTACTTACTTACTAAGTACAATATGACGCTTCAACTCACATTCACAATGAGCAATAATCATATCAGGGTATTAACATAATCCTTCTTAAACATGTATGGTGTCCGTATAGGGAAACATTCAAAGTCCTCTCTTCTAACATGTTTATTAAATTCTATCTAAAAACCTCATTTTTTATAATGAACTTTTATTTTTTAGAATAAATTTGGGTTTACAGGGGGGGAAAGTTGCAAAGATAATACAGGAGTTGGGCATAGAATGCCCAGTTTCCCCTATTGCTATCACCTTGGATTCACCTTGGTTTATTTGTTAAAAAGTAAGAAACTGACTGACGTTGCTTTAATACTCTGAACTAAGCCGCAAACTTTAGACTTTGATACTTTTCTCATTAATGTTTTCTGTGTGCCAGTGTGTAACCCAGAGCATCGTGTTGCATTTATTTTGCTTTTCCCTGTCCTGTCAGAGCTGAGGATTCTGGATTTATGACACCCATTTGCTTGACGATGCAACTGAGGTTCAACAAGTCAACTGACTTGCCCACATACAGCAGTGTGGTGCCTGGATTGGAGCCCAGAAACATCCAATCGCTGTGTGGGGGCGTTTCAGGGTCTGTCACCTGGTGCTTGTGCACCCGACTGCCACTGTTTGTCACACCCAACCTGAGGATCCTGCTCTACTGGCTTCCCTTAGAGAACTGCTGGTCTTCCAGAGAGTTCTACTTAGCAGGTCACTTCTTCCTTTTGTGGACTTTTTGTCTCCAGCATGTAACTATACAAATCTCATTTTTAACAAGCAAAGGCCCTATGAAGAACTACAAAATGCTTTTTCTTCATGGATTGTCTATTCAAAATCCTCTGTTTTTGCAAAGCCAGCCTTGGCCTAGTTCCTTGAGATGGGCTTCTAGCATCTTTATAACGTGGAGGACAGGAGGGTATTGATTGGTGGACAGGGACTCAGGACAGTCCCTGGAGATGGGCTCCTTACTTATTTACATTGTGGGAGACTAGGGGTTATTGATTGGCGGACAGTAGCTCGGCTGGAAATCTCTCTTCATGAAACTTTCCTTCTTTATCTCGGTAATTGTCAGGGGGAGATGGCATGACTTCAGATCTTAAACACGCCATCCATTTCAAAACAAGCCACACTCCTGCAAGCCACAAAAGAGGTCAAATGGGTAGCGCCGGAATCAGGCTGCCAACTTTCTCCGCGACATGGATATTTAGGCCATTATTTTTAATTGCATCTAGAGATACAAAGGGGGTCAGCATGCCACACTTTCAAAGTGATGCTTAACACTTAAAAGGATGTACTGAGTGGACCACAGACAATTTATCAGGTCCAGGCTTGAAGCAAAGTACAGCCCTTTATAAACATGTATTTTCAGCAGCAGCAAATGATGTGGCATTAGTAAAATATGGCCAATCTCCAAATCCAGTGGTTGCTGTGAGCATGAAACATAAACTCTACTGTAAATTATTTTCAAATTGTTTATTAGAGTGTATGAAGGTATACTTCAGGATAAAAATTTGTAAAACTTTGTAACAAACATGGTTTTGTTGCTTTTTATTACATATGTCTCTATAAGGTAAAAATAAATCTTTGAAACAATTTGTTCTACATACTGAAAGTCTTGCACATATTTGAAAATCAATATTCAGCACTTGTTACTGAAAGTGCTGCATTTATAAAGCAATGTTTTAAAGGTCACACAGAGGGGCTGGAGAGATGGCTCAGGGGTTACGAGGGCTTCCTGCTCTTCCAGAGGACAGGGTTCCATTCCCGTGTCAGCGGCTCACAACCACCTGGAACTCCAGGTTCAGGGTCCCTGTTGTCCTCTTCTGGTGTCCACAAGCACCGCATTCAGGCACACAGACAGACAGACAGACAGACATACACATGAGTGAACATTTTTAAAAATAAAGCTTTTAAGAAAGTAGGATAGATTCAAAAGCACAGAAATCAATAAGTAAGCATAAACATACAGAAGGACAACTATAGTGAGCTTTTATCTTTTAGTTTGTGTGTGTGTGTGTGTGTGTGTGTGTGTGTGTGTGTGTGTGTGTGTGTGTGTGTATCTGTGTGTGTGTACACCCATGTGAGTTCCCAAGGAGGCCAGAAGAGAGCATCAGATCCATTTCAGTTGTGAGACTCCAATGTGAGTTTGGGGAACTTATCTTCAGAATCATCTCTCCAGCCCCCAGGTGAATATTAGTGTTAGACGAAAATGGATTTGCAGGTGAGTGGGGCATAAAATAAAACATTCAGTATCTGGAAAATAACTTATTTAGCATTTAAATACACAGGATACATCTCGTGAATGGTTTTATAAAGCCGGACATGGTTACGCCAAACTATTACCCAGAATTCCTTTATTGTAGTTTCCTGGTAGTTAAGTCTGGACACCAAGACGGCAGAGACAAAGAAAGCAGCAGTGCCCTATTGCTGCCTGAAGCCAGAGGACACCATGAGTCAGGCCCATCTACGGTCCCTGCTCTGCAATCACTGGCCAGCCTTACAGGCAAGGGCAGTGGCAGAGATGGCTCTCAAATCCCATCAGACGGCCCCCTCCACCTTCCTCCCTGAAACTCTGTGGAGGGGTGACTGCCTCATCTCCTTTAGACAACCCTTACCTACCAGGCTAGAGGCTTGGAGATGTAGCAAAACCAGTGCTGACCCACTGAGAACTGAAGGCATCTGTGAGAGATGGTTCCTCACAGTGAGAACTTTCACCTGATCCTTCCTCCTGAACTCCCCTCCTTCCTTTGCCTTTCTCCTGCCTGCCTTCCCTCTCTCCCCTCTCCCACCTCCCTTCCCTTTTCTCTTGTCTGCCTTCCCCCTCTCCCCTCTTGCCCCTCCCCTCCCCCTCGCTCTCCCTGTGCTCCCCCCCCAACCTGTTCCCTCCCCCTCTCTCCTACCTCCCCTCCATAGCTTCCCTGTGCCTTTGGACTCAGATCAGATGTAGACTAATTTATCAGTCTCCATCATGACACACGTAAGATTCCTAAATGAACCCCTTACTCTGTAACAATTTTAGCGACATTGCTTCTCTGATTACACCAACGGATATACAACCTTATATGAGAACCAAAGCTGTAGAACTTGAGAGGGTTACATGGAGGCTATCATAATTTCAAGAGAGAAAACTTTTTAGAGGACACGAAGCCACAGAAGAATTATAGCTAAATTTAGTGACCTCATCACTTTTGAGCTTTATGAGTCAAAAGACATTTAAAGATGAAGCCTGACTCAGACCTGGAAGGCATATTTACAACAAAATGTAACAGGAAGCAAAATGTTGCCAGAATATTACAAAATAACACACCAACACTAATATTAAAAGTGAGGGATAAAATAGAATATTTGCCAAGAATTTCTCTCAGATGGTTTACCTCAGTAATCACTAGAGAGGATGCAACCTGACGTCCAATAAAACAACCCAGGTACCTTTTGAGCTGGCAAAGCTAAGCACATAAAAATACCAACATAAGGAGAAAGTGAATACTTAGACGATACTGTCCTTCATCTATAAATAGCACCATATACAATAATATTTATATCTAGTGAGTGTTTAAGGAGCTATACACAGACTAAAATGTTTATGTATAAAAATTATAAATTTTAAAATCAGGATGGAAACTTTCTTGTTGGTATAGAAAGTAAGGTGAAGAGAACACAGATGTACAGATGAGCCATGGAGGACCACACAGGGAACTTTAATGTAATCCAGAATTCCTCCCATTAGACTAATCTGAGGGAGAAACTCCTGGTTGAGGACCCTCAATAATGCCCAAACACATAATGGAGATGCTGCCTCCACGAAGGTGTTAGCACCACCACAGCAGAGTCCTGGCCCTGTGACAGCCACTCTAGACATGCAGTACCTCAGTGCAGGTGCAAGGCATCATGGGTTTTTAGAGCTCTGAGGTCAAGAGGTCAAGTCATCACCCCAACAGCTGACTCCTGAATCTCTGTGTTGTTTCCCTCACAGCTCAGTTCTGACTTGTGATTTGAATGAGAATGCCTCCCATAGGCCCATATGTTTGAATACTATGTACTCGGTTGGTGGAACTGCTTGGGAAGGATTAGGAGGTGTGGTCTTGTTGGATGTGGTCACTGGGGGAGGGGGCTCATGTCATTCCCAGTGTGTTCTCCACCTTCGGCTTACAGTTGAGATGTGAGCTCTTAGCAGGTCCTGTTGCTATCATGTTGCTACCTTCTCTCTGCTATCATGAACTCTAAACCTTTCAGGTTTACAAATCCATGTAAACTCTTGCCTTGGTTATTGTATTTTATCACAGCAATAGAAAAGTAACTAAGTCAGGATCCAATCATCAAGTGCACTTAGTGGGTCCTGTGCCAAAATCAAAGTCTACAAGATGCAGCTGTGCTTTTCTTCTGAGAAAACAGGCTTAGGGATGCCATGTACTGATTGTCCTTCAGTGTTTCACCCTGACTTCTGATTCTCTTTTAAGTTCTTAAAGTCATGGCTATTTATTTTTCTGTTTAGTACTGCTACATGGCCAATGACTAAACCCTTCTTTGCTATCATTTCCAATAAACAATTTGTAGTATTTGCAGAGTACCAAAATTATGAATTCTATTCTTGGCTCTGTAGTACAGCAACCTTTCTCTAGATTTCATCTAGCAACCTTTATCTAAAACTCAGGTAAAACAACATTTTCAAATAGCCATCAGTACAGATTGCATTTTACTATCCACTAAATTTAAAATCCACCCCCAATATCTGGATTGAGGACTCAGTGGTTAAGAGAATTTATTGCTCTTGTAGAAGACCATGGTTTAGTTCTCAGTACCCATCCACATAGCTTAAAAACACCTATAATTACAGTTCTAGAGAATCCGATGCCTTCTAACTGCCATCCACATGTTTGTGATGCACATAATTCACACAGGCGCACATGCATACACATGATAAATAGATGATAGAGAGAAGGAGAGAGAGAAAGAGATATTAATAGAGATGATAGACAGACAATAGACGACAGATAGATAGATCGATAGATACATACATACATACATACATACACACATGCATGCATACATATGTTAGATAGATAGATGATGAGTAGATACAGATGATAGATAGATAGATAGATAGATAGATAGATAGATAGATAGATAGATGATAGATAGATAGATAGATAGATAGATGATAGATAGATAATGATGATGATGATGATGAAGATAGATAGATAGATAGATAGATAGATAGATAGTAGATGAATAAATAAACAGATACATAAAACAAATAAATCTTTTCTAAAAACATTTGGATTAGCTGAAAACAACTTCCCATCTTTTTGCCTTATAAGTCTGTCAGCTCACACTTGGGCAGAATGCTTTCTCAGCCATGGATCTTTAGTGTGTGAATGAGAACAAGACAGAGCCTGGTGTTCCTTAACGTCAGAGATTCTGTATAGGTTGTTTCTTTGGATCCTCACTGTCTGAAATAATCTTGCACCCCAGAATCGAGAGACTGAATATTATGGTATTTTCTTAGGTATCCAAGTCATCAAAGGTAAATCAATATCCTATCTGACTTATTTTTTAATATAGTAGAAAATAATTACACAAATGACTAAATCTTGCAGGACATGATGGAAAATTAGCAGAGTTTTGAAGTGACTGTATAAGCCCAGGAGAATGGAAAACAAGCCTCATCTCCTGTCTTTTACTCAACATGCTAGCAAAGTGCACTGTGGTTTTAAAGGCTACATGCTTAGGGGCAGAACACACAATTGATATGAAAGGCCTAAGCCAGCAGATACAATCAACCACAGCAACAACAACAAAAATGTTTAGAAGTAGACCCCGAATTCTATGCCTACTAATAAAATCTGAATATTGACGTGTGCTAATTATTAGGAGGTAGCTGGGAGATTCCAGGAGAAGTGGGGTAGGCTGAGAAGTTTGATCCCAGAGAAGGAGCTGCTGCCTGCTTGCTGGTTCCCATTCCAGCTGATGAAGTACGGCCTCAGGTGACCTCACAAAAATGAATTGCAAGCATCTAAACAGAGGCTGGAAGTGAGGAATCAGCCTCACCTCCCTGCCTTTCCCATTGAACTCAACACTAGTGTATTCTGCAGAGGGGAAACAACCACGCTGCCTGGGAGCCATTTGCTCCTGAAGAATTCTGTTATAATAGGCTTCCTCATATTTATGCAACAGTCACCACTATGGTCAGCGCTAAGAGACAAGCCAGCCCCTTGTCGTGCTGGCTGTGTGGTCCCTTTCTAATGGCCAGCTGGCTTGTAGCTTGGGGGTGAGACACCCTGTAGAGGTATATTATTTGTATCTTGATAAATAAATCTTGCCTGAAGGCCAGAGGCAAAACTAAAGCCACTAGAGGTCAGGCGGTGGTGATGCACACCTTTAATCCCAGGATTTGAAAGACAGGCAGATGGATCTCTGTGAGTTCAAGACCACCCTGGGCAACGCAACATCCATACAAAAACAAACCCAGGTGGTGGTGGCTCACACTTTAAATCCCAGCCCTAGAGCGAATATAAAATGGGAGGAGAGAGGACCTTAGGCTATTTAGTTTGTGGTCACCCAGCCTGGGTAGAAGTTAGACTTCTCTAGTAGCTTGGCTGCTTCGCTTTTCTGGTTTGGGGTTGAACCCCATTTTCTGCCTCTGGATTTGTATTATTCATGCTCCATACCACCTCATGTAACAGATGTTGCTTTCTTCCTTCTACACATTCTAAGGAGGCATCAGGAGTCCTCAGCCGTCCACCGAGGCACTGGGTAAGACAGTCTCTGGTGTGACTATTGTTGGCGTCTGATAAAAGGCTAGAAAGATCGATGGACTTTAGACCCTGAGACTATGCCCATCAATAGGGCTGTCTTCAGTCAGGTGAGTTCTCTGCAAAATGTCTAGAAAAGAAAGAAACAGGATAATGCAAGGGGCAGTGGGGAGGGCTGAAGACAAGGTGGTCCTTCAGAGCTGAGCACACTGAGAGACTAAGCAGCCACAGGCAAACAGATCCGAGAGCCTCAGAAGAAGCTCCGGAGTTGTCAGCGGTGAGAATTAAACCTATTTTCTTTTGTCAAAAGTGAAAATATGTTTATGATAAAGTATTTCAGCAGGAGAAACAGAAAGAAGTTATAATATCACACGATTTTGACAGGAAAATTGCTTTGCTGGTAGCTTTTGGCATAGAACAAAAAGGTGGTTTTATTTTGCTTTTGTATTTTAACTGAATTCTGCTTGTAGTGCCCAGAAAATGTGCAGCCTCAACCAACATTTGTAGAGTTAAAACGTTAAACGAAACGGTTCTAGCACTAAGGGTGTCCAGGCAGGGTTGAAGCAGAAAAACCCACAACTGTAGGGAAGAATGTTCCAGAGGTTGGCAAGGGAGCATCAGGGGGAAGGCTGGGTAGCTTGCAGTCTACCAGCCAAGGAATCTCCCTCTGAAAAGCTTAAATGGGGGTATAGGAACTTTGAAGAAGGGAGTGTTGTGCTGATGACATATAAAAGGTCACTGTGGTCTTCATTTAGCTCTTTTCCATCCTTTGTCTTTGAGGTCTGGTCACCTCTAAACTCCTCCTTTAATAACCCATCCCAGACACAAGAACATGGAAGCCCTGGAGCTGATGAGTTCCTTCCTGGTCCTGTCAGCCTGTGTTTTATCCCAAGAGCCTTTTGTTTTGTTTTGTTTTGTTTTCATTGATGCTTTATTTTGTTGTTTCCAAACATGACTTCAAAAAAGCCAACAAAAGGAATTTGAGAATGAGCAGTTACTTTCCCGAAAATGGTCTGGAGGGTCTTGGGTTTAAACATGAAATAAGAGTCTAAGGGTCTGGAGAGACAGATCGATAGGCTGCTGGGAGCAGGTGCTGCTCTTACAGAAGATCCGCATTCACTTCCCAACACCCAACTTGGACAGTACCCGACTGCCTCTATCTCTGACTCCAGGGGATCTGATGCCCTCTTCCTACCTCTGTCCACACTGCACTCATGTGCACATACACACAGATGTGCATAATGAAAAATAAAAATAAATCTGCTAAAAAACAAAAGGAGAAAGATAACAGGAAAGGAGGAGATGTAGAGGGGGGAAGCAAGCAAAATAAAAAGAAAAACACAGAAAAAATATTATTTTGCAGAATGTCAAGTTAAAATATCATCTTTTAAAATCAGACACTTTCTAAGATTCCATTTTATTGTGCCGCCATGAACTGGAGAAGGGAAAGAGGGCTCTTATCAGAAGTGAAAAATCCTTGCAAAGGCTGAAAGCAGCTCAGCTTTAATGAAAGCGGCTAGGGATGTGAGTGACGGACAGGAAGACCACCCTTCTCTTCCTCATTATAAACAAGGAAAT
>NC_022022.1:43090283-43094532 GCF_000317375.1 Microtus ochrogaster | reverse complement strand
GTCCTGTTTTCCACCTAATTCTGCATATCTCCTAGGGCTTCTTGCTGATGCTTCTCTTATTTAAAAACACTGTAGAGGACCCACTGGACTATAACCCTCCAGCTAGGCTACTTACTCTGCCCAAGGCTTTTCAATCACCAGTTAGTTAGCTTTTCTTTTCATTCAGGAGAGACACTTCTAAACATTTTTGGTTGATTTTTATCAGGCTGTTCTCCTGTGTCTTTAGGGTCATTTGTTTGAGATTTACTTACAATGTACTCATGATATCATCTATATATTTTGGTTAATAGATTCAGATGTCTCGTGTGTATTTGAAAACAAAGCCTTAATTTAAAAATGAAGACAGAGAATGTTAATAAATTCTGCTTTGGTGAGGTTTGAAAACCAGCTAAAACATCATTTGCAAGAAAAGTGAAGCTACTCAAAGGCTACATGATGGAGATTACAAGTGGCCTTTTCCTCCGCTTTCCACATTCGAACAACAAGCAGGTGCAGGTCCTTCCTCAGCACAGCCTGCTCACCTCCTTAAGGTGCACCTGATAGAACAGGAAGCAACAGCATGGGATTGTTTCCTGAATCCCCAGGAAGACGAAAACGAAGGGCAGCGTGGGATTTCTGTGAAGTAACCGAGTTTCTGTGTGTTTTGGGGAAAGGATGGGTGCAGAAGAACATGGGCAAGGCCCCAGATTCCCTCCCTAAGTTCCCCAGAAGCACAGCAGGTCCTATGCAGGGAGTGGGAAGGGACCAAGGAGAAGAAACTGGGTCTTTTCCCAAATAGCAACACAGCTGAGTGAGCCAGCAGGAGCCCTATGCCTGGCAGGTTCTCAGCCAGGCTGAAGGGATCATCACCCAAGGGAGTCATGCCTGGTACCAGTATTTCCTGTCTACTTACTGCTTGGGGTCTCTGGCTGCCCACACCTAGAATCTCAGACATGGCTGCATTGCAGCCCAAGGCAGGAAGATCTCAATCACAGCCACAAGGTGCATACGTGGTAAAGCCTCCTGGGGGAGCTTTCCACCTACACATATCTGTCTCTTACACAACTGCTCCCCTGAAGCCCCCCAAGCAGTTGCCTCAGACAGTGTCAAGAACAGAGTGGGTGGCTGAGGTGTGCCACGTCATCTCTGGCCATTGTTGATTATGTTCATTTCTTCAGGTTGGCCTGAGGTGTTAAGAGCAGACCTCCTTCATGGGCCACTAGGACATGCAACTGCATGGCCAATATCCTCATGTATGATGGTTTCTGATACTCAGATGTGTTCCTACATGCTGTGAATGAGCATGGACCAGCAAAGGCCTTCTTTTTGTCCTACTCACTATAGACTTAGCCAGTGATAACCATACTCTTAGGGTATCCCTTTAGTGGGTAGTATCTCTGAGATACAATTTCCTAATTCCACAAAGCACAAAGCACACAGTGCCAGATCTCTCCCCTTCTGCTTTACCCCTTATTTTTTCCCTACGTCTCCTTCATCCTCTTCATGCCCAGGTTTACAACATTCTCCATCTTCTATTCTTGGCCATCTACAGTATTAACTCTTCATCTGCCACCACCCTTGGTGTTTCTCCCATGACAATAAAATTCCACACAACACAGCAACCTGCTCCAGGAAGCTGCTCCCAAGTGCAGATCTATCTCATGTTCCTTGGTCTTGTTTCCTGCATCCCTCAATGATGTCATTGTCTATCTAATAGTAGAGTAGTGTTGGGTCCTCCACTTCTCTCATTCCTCACTCTTGCTTCACGAATGACCTACTGCAGCTATCTGTTCATTGTCTCCTGTTTCAACATCCATCCAGCCAGCATAGTTCAGATTCTCTGAGTCTCCCCAATGGCCCAGTGCTGTTCCATGCCCTGGCTCCATACTTAGCTCTAACTGTGGCTTTATCTACCTCTTGTTTGAGCAAATCTGTTGAGTCCACCCCTCTAAATGCAGCTTCTCCCAAAGATGCTGTATTGACAAGCATCTGCTCCTCCCTAGGTCTACAAGCCAGCCCCTCCACCAAGCCTATCAGCTACCTCCATAATGAGCCCTACATGTAGATAAACTTATAGACTTTATTGTGAGCTTCTGAGACACAGGCAAACTGGGGAATGTGGAGAGACATCTGTGTAGGTTTGTGAGCACCTGTTGCAGTAAGCAAGAGGCTTCCCTGAGCAGTTGGAGGACTCTAGGAGGTGCTTCCAGGCCTCAGGTCTCCCAGATGGCCCCAGGGAGGGAACTGTTCAGTCCAGACACACAGAAACACACAACAATACAACAACACAAAAGTACAGGTACTTCATTAAAGTCACAGAACAGCAAGAGAAAGTTGATTCCAAAGTTTCTTCACAGTTATGGCTGATCTGTAATGGGTGAGTCTCTGTCCTGTCTGGAGGTAACTTCTTTATGTCAGAGGCCTTTCTTGCCTCCCCCATCACTCTTTAGGACCTTTAAACATATGGAGCCTCACTGAAATTCAGGAATAAGATTAAGAGAGGCCCATGGAGGAACAGGAATCTACCCTCCAATTCTTTCAAAGCCTGTACTTGAAGTGATGGACACTTTTGTACATGTTCTTTAAGGGACTAAAGGACCACAGAGGTGTCATCAAATCTAGAAGACAACAAAAATTAAATCTACTCCACACAATAGAAAGAGATGAAACACTGCCCAGTTCATTCTCTGAGGTCACATTTACCTTGGTATCCAAACAACATGAAGACCCAACAAAAAAAAAGAAAATGACAGACCAATTTCTCTTATGAACACAGATACAAAATTACTCAGTAAAATATTTGCAAACTGAGTTATGGTCTTCTAGAGTTGTAGCTGATTGCTCAGCCTCACTGGAGACTAAAGGACAGTTTTTGAATGGAGAACCATGATATGTCATTTGTGTGGTTTTCCTGTGCTCTTATAGTCATATCTAGAATGTTATGACCTATCTGATGTCTAACAGAGGTTCCCTCTGTTTTCTTCTAGCTATTTCACCTACTCAAAACTCACATTTAGAATTAAGAACCGACTGAAGGGTAGTGGTGGCACATGGCTTTAATGCCAGTGCTTCAGAGGCAGAGGCAAGTGGATCTATGTGACTTCTAGGCCAGCCTGGTCTACAGAGCAAGTTCCAGGACAGCCAAGGCTACATAGAGAAACCCTGTCTTGAAAAGCAAATAAAATGAAAGGAAGGGAAGAAGGAAGAGAGAGAGAGAGAGAGAGAGAGGAAGAAAGAAAGAAAGAAAGGAAGAAAGAAAGAAAGAAAGAAAGAAAGAAAGAAAGAAAGAAAGAAGAAAGAAAGAAAAAATTAGTACCTACTTTGAGCTGAGTTGTGTTCATACTAAACTCGGGATCCAATTTTAATCTTTCATATACATATCATTTTCCCAGGATCCCTATTGGACAGTCTACCTTAGCACCTGTGGTTGCTTTAGCACCTTTATGGGGATCACATGGCTATAGTGGCATGGAGGTGCCTCTGGGATCTGGAGTTGTATTTATGAACTATGTGTCTGGTGTTTTGTCATTGACATTATGTTTTGGTAACTGGGCTCTGAAGTATGCCCCCAAATAAAGTATTGTGACACCAGAAGAGAAGGAGGAGGAGGAGGAGGAGGAGGAGGAGGAAGAGGAAGAGGAGAGGGTTACAGCAGATACCAATGAAGTACAGAAATTCATAAGGATACTTTAAAAAGTTGTGTTCTGTGAAATTAGAAAATCTAACAGAAATGGAGGAATTTTTATATGCATACAATGTGCCAAAATTAAACCAAGATGCCATAAATAATTTGAACAGTTCCATAGTCAGCTATGAGACAAAGGCACTAATAAAAGATCCCGTGACTAAGTAAGGAAAAAGACCCAGGATGAGACGGACTCTGGGTTCTCCAAGAACCTCAAAGGAATAACAGATATCTCTCACATTATTCCATTGTGTAGAAGAAAAGTCAGCTGGTCATGGTGGCACACACCTTTAATCGATGGGAGACAGAGGCAGGTAGATCTTTATGAGTTCAAGGTCACCCTAGTCTACAGAGCTGGGACAGCCAAGGCTATACAAATAAATACTGTCTTGAAAAAGCTAATAAGTAAATAAATAATAAAAGGAAGAAAGATCCCCAAACTGTTGCGGGAGGTCCTCCCGCTCCTCCAGCCTATAGCTGCTGAGATACCAGCCCATTGGGGCATGGTCTCTCTCTCCCTTTAAAAAAGCAGCGACTTCCCTCTCCCCGCTCTCTCTCCCTGCTCCGCTGGCGACTAGACTTGCT
>NC_022022.1:43061313-43083442 GCF_000317375.1 Microtus ochrogaster | reverse complement strand
TGTGATCTGTAAGTTTCCCCCTTTAAATAAATACCATCTTATTAATCATAATTCCCAACTGGTGTGGCATTGCTTGTGACTTACGACTCCACCAAACTTGTTTTATGATGCCAGTAAATTTTTTAAAAATGTAATTTAAAAAAGAATCCACTACTTATTATTGTGGTCATATCACGTCATTCAAACCAGCATGTAGGGAAGATAAGAAATAGGTGGTTAATCATTCTTTCCCAAAAATTATGATTTCTCATTCATGATTCCCAAGGTTACTATCTATTAAAAATCTGAGACAGTGTCAGTAAGGTATTTTTGATTGTAAGCAAAATTCCAACATCTGTAACATTAATCTATAAAAAGTTGTGAGTCCTGCGGTCAAATGAAGATACTGTCATACAAAATAATTTTGCTACCCTTTTAGGTCTGAAATAGTCAATGAGGTTTTAGTTCAGAATTTTCTAGAAACAGAACACATTAGTACCCAAAATGTTCACTCCTTCTCTTCTGTCTCCTTCCTCTTTGACAAATATAGATCTTGTTAATTTATTTCTTGTTCTATTTCCATCTTGTCTGCTTCAATCTTAAACAGAACATAACTTGCAGGTTTTTTAATGGTGTTTTAGCTAAATGCAAATAATTGGAAAGCATCCTTTTCTCTTATTCTGTTGTCATTTTCTTCAAAACAGCAGATGGACTAAAACCAGCTACCAAGAAAGTGCTTCTTTATCTGCTCACTTTTCAAAATCCCCCAGTGTGTCAGGGCTGGGAAAAGATGGGAAATCACGCTTATAGCTGGCTTTAATGCAAGGGCAGACAAACGCATTCATGTGTGCTACACATGCACGTACACATACACACGCACACGCACACACACACACACACACACCACTCCTGCGTTGTTTCCCCAGCAGGAGTCTCTGCAGAGTGGCTCTTTTCCTTCCCAGGGTTTTCTGGGAGCTGAGGGGCAATGGCTTAGGGGGCATCAGAAGGAATACTGCAGAAACAAAACCATCTCCACCTCAGAGCTGCCTCAGTTCCGGCTTTTGTTGGTCCTCTTCTTTTGGTTTGAGTAACAAACGTGATTTAAACCCAGGACCTACTGTGTGCTGCATTAGCCACAAACCAAGCCTCGGCACCTCCTTCCCTACGTCTGGAATGGGAAATAGCCCCATCAGACAGTGTAGTACCAAACATTAGAGGGGCTTCAGTGCCTCCACCTGTCAGCCCCAGTCATCAGCACTAGAAACCAAAGCTGGTGTCTCTGACACTGGGTTCTTGGTTTTGCAGCCCCTGGCCCTGGCCCTTGTGCACCTTTGCAGTTCTAGGACCGGTCACTCGGTCTCATTTTTCACCTCTCTTCCCAGCACTCAGAAGATTGCATGAGGGTTCTGGCCGTACATGGAAACCATGCTGGAGAATCAAGGATCTTGGGATTGGCTGTCACGCTTACAGACATTAGCTGAGTCAAACGGTCTGACTGATAAATTGGCAGCTTGCAATACTTTGTTAGCTGACAGAGTATTGGAGAGTGTCTCTTTCAGAAAGTGTGTGTTTAAATATTAACATTTCAGGAGCATATATTCCCAGAGATAAGTGTATGCCTTGAATCGTCTATTCCCGGGCCATCTTTCCCATGCCTGTTCTACATTCAGTCTTAAGTTCTGTCCGTGAAGGACTGAGGTTCAGGCTTAAGGTCATTGAAGAGACTGTGATTTTATTGATGTACTCATTGGATATGCAGCAGGAATGTAATTTAAGGCATTAATATGTACGTACTAAAAAGGCCACGCAGACTTTGGGAAAAGTTATTTATTCACCAGTTATAGAAATAAACAATAAAGTGTGTGTCTGGAAACAGTGTGAGCTCGGCTTACTCAGCGCGAACTGGGAAGGAGAGCCAAGCAGGCTTGTTACTCTGCGAGGAGGGTCATTTCCCAGACAACAGCTTTTCATAATTTTATAATTTAGAGAGCAAATAATCTTTCCTCTCCTTTATTTTATTGCTGCCCTGGATTGCATGCCCTGCTCACCGGAATTTCCTCAGGAGGTATCGGTTCCTTCCTTTCCTTACAGAGGTCACTGGGAGCAGAGAGGGTTGAATCTGAGATTACAACTCTCTTGTTGTCTCCTCAAGGACACTGGTGATATTTTAGCTTAATCCAGGGACACAGTTTGAGCCACAGACAACTATTTCAATTTCTGCTGTGGCTTGTTTAGGCTTACTACAGCTCGCTCCTATATCCTCCCCCGGTGAACCACACTAAACCACCTGGAGACTCACTCAGGAAGGCAAAGTCATGGCTCTTATGCCTTTGCCTAATAATCATGAAAGTTACAAGGGACAATTGGCACGATGTCCCTGAAAACTCCAGAATCATCACTACCCAACAGCCACGTTCTAGTAACTTCGTGTTACTTAATGTGTTACTTACATTACATGATGGACAGGATCCTGGAACATCCCCAAACGTATTTTGATTAGCTTTTTTTTTTCCTGAGACATAGTTTCTCTGTGTAGCCCTGTCTGTCCTTGAACTTTCTCTGTAGACCAGGCTGGCCTCAAATTCAGAGAGATCCACCTGCCTCTGCTTCCCAAGTGCTGGGATTAAAGGCGTGCGCCATCACTGCTGGGCTTGATTAGTTCTTAATGCTTCTTTGGGTCGTTTTATAACTATGAACTAGCGTGCACTCATCAAGGTCTAGATTTAGAGCAATAATTACCGCCTATTAAGAGAATATTTGTTAGCATCTATTATGTGGCTCTATCCTTGCTTAATTTTTTAAAACACTTATTAGTGCATCTTTCTGTGTCTGTGTGTGTGTGCACCGCATTGCAGGCGCCTGTGGAGGCGAGGAGAGAGCATCAGATCCTCTGGAACTGGAGTTATAGGACAGTATGTACCACCACATGTATGACTGGAGCTAAACCTGGGTCCTCTGCAAAAGCAAATGCTCTTTACCACTCAGCCATTTTCTCCAGTGTTTTCGTTTTCTCTGTTAGACGGTGCAGCCCGCCATGTGCACCGTGTGCAGAAAGGGGAGGGGGGATTTGCTTCATTCTTCTCCCTGCTGATGCAGCCACAGAGTGAACAGGATGAAGAAATCACCTGTTCTCATTCCGCCTCGTGATGCTGAGAAATTACTGTTACCTGGAAATGTGTGTTGGTCTCAAAGAAGTCAAATCTCCTGAAATCATAGACCCAGCTTCTCAGCCCAGAGCCAGGCAGGGGATGGGAGAAGGGCATTGAGAACCGCGGTCGCCCCGCTGGTCACGTGACGATCCTCCAGGCAAAAGCTGTTGGAGGCCCAGTCTCTGTTCTCTTCCCGCTCAGTTGCTGATCTCTGCGTCAAGTTCAGCCTGAGTTCTGCAGGAATGTCTCTTAAGCAGATGTCTTCTTCATTTTCTGTCACGCTAATAATAACCAACGACGTTGTGGGTCTTCCTCTCTTAGAGACAGACAAGTTGTTAAGTGTCTATTAAATTTAGACTAAAAATGTTGTGATTCCACGTAATCGAATTTTAAGACGTTGACATAATTTTTACAATGAGATTTGCATTTCAAATTTCAAACCAGTATTCTTAAAGTCTTATTAAATGCATAGAAATACATTTAGAATTTATAGGAAATTTTTAAAAACATTTTTAAAAAACAAGAACTGACGAAGACTTTGATCTCAAGGTGTTTACAGTCTAGGAAGAAAGATAAACCAGGCTTACCTTGAACATCAGCCTGGGTCAAGTTATGGCCCAGAGAAAAGGACAAACACTGGGGGTGGGGGGCGCCCAGTGAAGAGTACCAGGAAATGCAGCTTTGGAGAGAGCTCTGGAAAATGACAGCTAGGAGGGAAAGATGCCAAGGCAAACAAGGACCCACTGCAAGGGGCACCTTTGGGAGCAGCAAGCTGGTATTCAGCACATGGGGTTTGCCAGGCTGCTTGTGTTTTAACGGATAAAGCTGCCTGGAGATCAGAATGCAGAGTTAAGCCACTAGTTAGCCATAGAGACCAGGCAGTGGTGGCACACACCTTTAATCCCAGCACTCAGAGACAGAGCAGAAGGATCTCTGTGAGTTCAAGGCCATGCAGGGCTACAGTGAAATTGATCCAATCTAAAAGAGAAATGGAGCCAGATGGTAGTGGCTCACACCTTCAATCCCAGTACTTGGGAGTCAAATGCATTTAATCCCAGCACTAGGGAGGTGGAGACAGGAAGGAATATGGTTGGGTGGAGAGAGAAATATAAGGCAGGAGGAGACAGGAGCTCAGATTCAGTCTGAGGTTTCGTGGAGACAGCATGCAGTCTGAGGATTGTAGCGACAGGATCACCCACTTGGTCTGAACGTTGGTAGAGGAAAGAACTCTCTGGTGGCTGACTGATCTGCTACTCTGATATCCCAGCTTTCACCCCCTAATATCTGACTTCAGATTTTTATTGTCAAGATCAATTAGAATTCGAGCTACACCAGGCTACATGAGCCAGGGCAGGAACTGAAAGCTACCATGGACTGTGCCTGGCTGCAGTCACCTCGCTGTTGCTGTGATGCAGTGGGTTATATATCAGCCAGAGACAACATATAAGGCTTTTATCTGCTCCACGAAATTGCAGTTGGCATCAGAAAGACATTTATGGTTGCACGTGGGACATTCACTGTGCACTTCACCAAAAAAAAAAAAAAAAAGAAAGAAAGAAAGAAAAACAAAACTGGCTTGCCTGTAAAGACACACATGTATTTGTTTTGTTCTCACGCGCAGACACAGTGGGTTTTGATGATCTACATAAGGTAGAAAAGCCAGACACGTAAACTATGAACGCCAGCTGTTGGCGACCTGGGAAGCCACATTTTTTAAGTGGCACTGTTTTGTAGAAGACATTCTAACCCCCAATGTGATCAAATGTTTGGGGCACCTGCTGTTCATGTAAATCTGCTACACTTACAATAAAAATTGGGGATCTAGAAGACTCCTCTGAGGGAAATGTCACCTCAATCAGACACAACCTTTAAGGTTATGTGGACAGCACCCAGCCCCTATGTGGTCGCAATCCGTACGCCCTGCCTTCTCAGAATCCTCTCCAGCAGGTTTCAATATCTGCTGGGTCCCAGCTGAGCATATTAGGGGCGGGATGAGAATGAAACAGGAAATCTCTTCTCTATCTCCTTCTAGGAGTATTGGTCTGCACCAAGACTCACCCAGACATGCTGGTTGTAGTTCTGGTTTCCTAAAAGCAGGGAAATTCAGAGTCTGGACTCCTCTCTATCTGGTTTGAGCCTGACGATGCAATCCACCAAGTTTTAGAAACCTTCCCTGAGGCTCCTTGGCTCTTCCATTACAGGGTAGAGCATTCTCTGGACGCAACTCCCTGTACAGTGCACTCCTGTAATTATGCTCTGTGCAGAGTTTCTCTTTGGGGTCCAACCTTTATAATATAAAAGGAATTTTTACATCCTACTTAATCCTTACAAGCTCCCTGAAAGATGGTAATCATTACTTCTGTTTTATAGATAAAAAAAAAAGCCAAATGTCAGCGAATTTAAGGTCTTTGCTCAAAGTCAGAGTACTAATAAGAATTGAGCTGTGGTTCAAATTCAGTTCCAAAGTCACCCTTTAGAAGGCTCTGCCTTGGGGGAAACTTTGAGGCCAGGGAATCACACGGTGCAGGTGAGGTGACCCTCACTCTGTGGCCTCCTGTCCTACACTGAGCATCACTTATAAAAGCAAAACCCAGCAAGAAATCAGACCCAGGAGCAGGTGAGAACCAGATGTGTCGGCCAGTGGCTTTCTGTTCACCTTTTCACCTAAAAGTATCCACATTGTCCTCTTTCTGTCTTTAACAAGAGCTGACGAAGGGACAACCTGTCCCTTTAATGCCAATCATTAACTCCACATATTCACACATGTAATTGATTTCTGTTTTTTTAAGTGTTACATTAATGAGTGTTCCGATTATGTTACTGAATTGTAAATGGCACCTTTTAATAAGACAGTAAGAGAAGCTTTGAAGCCCCTTCAGGGAACACTGTAGTGATTTATGCCACACACCTGTGGGTCCTCAGGATGGCTGCTAACTGGGAAGCCATTGCTTATTACTCAGATCAGTCGGAGCCCATTCTGCTATTAATCAGTTTTGCAAGCATTCATCCAGATAAATGTACTGTGTAGACTTTGCCATGAGCTCATCATAAGGCTGTGTGTGTGTGTGTGTGTGTGTGTGTGTGTGTATGTATGTATGTTTGTGTGTGTACTAAACCCCAGCACTCTGAGGCAGAGAGATTAGAAGGAACAAGGGTCCTTAAAACATCAATAACACAACAAAACACAGTGCCCTTTGAAGGACTTTACATGGCAAACATGGTGCTGACAATTTTTACCTTTTGCCCATTCCCATTATCTTGCCAAACCATTAGATTACATTCCTAAAGCTAGCCACTAAGGTCTACTCCATTATTTGGCCACTTCCTGAGGATGACCACCAAGATCTAGCTATACAAGTATCCAAGTCCAGCTGTAGGCAGAAGTTTCTGTCTTTCCTGGCCCCATAACCATTCAGTCCCAAATAAACACACAGAGGTTTATATTAATTATAAACTGTTTGCTCTATTGCTCAGGCTTATTATTAACTAGCTCTTACAACTTACATTAATCCATAATTCCTACCTATGTTTAACTATGTGCCTTTTGTACCTTTTCACAGTAAGGCATTCTCATCTTGCTTCCTCTGCATCTGGCTTACAACTACATCTCTGCCTTTCCTTTTTCCAGAATTCTCCTAGTCTGGTCACTTCATCTATACTTCCTGCATAGCTACTGGCCAATCAGGGCTTTATTAAACCAATACAGGAGAGAAATCTTTACAGTGTACAAGAACATTATCTCACAGCATCCATTAAAATCCCCTTTTGGTAATCCAGATTAATATGTCCAAATAAAATTAAGCAAATCACCCTAACACAGGGTTTCCCTTTTCTCCTTTATAAACTACCATTTGCCTGCAGGCCATGCGGGTCTTCTCTCTATCCAGAGGCAGTCCTTTGCCCTTTCACTCCCTGAACAAATACCCTTTTCCCCCTCTCCCTTGTTCCTTTTCTCTTCTTCCTCTGTCTCTGTCTCTTATTTCCTGCCCCTTTTCCCTCTAGAGCAAACAAATCTCCATTGTGCTGAGAACTTGGTCTTGGTCCTCAGCCATGCTTCCTTTCACCCATCTCCCTCCAGCTACAGAGAATGTGCTGAAATGACAAAACAATATTTTCTGGAGTTTGAGATGCTGTGTTTCCCACAGTCTCTCACAGCCACTTGTGAGTTGAGGGGATTGACCCATCCATTATGGCATTTTCTTCCACAGAAAGAGCATGAAGGTGAGGAACCTTTTCTAGCCCGTTGTCCAATATCTCAACTAAGCAGTTAACCACTAGAAGGCCAGAATGGCAGCTGGGATCATTAAAATCGAACAGAGTAGTATCGTGAGGTAGGTCAATGAGAAACTGCCAAGTCCAGTCTTCCTTCTCCTGATGCCATCGCTGAATCCTGATAGAAATCTCAAGCATGGTGGTATTTATTCACAGGCATGTGTTTGCTGTTGAACGCCTTCAAAGAGCAAAAAAGCACTGCCAGGAATTATCAAGTTCATTCCCTGAAATGCCGTGGGAAACGCAGTGTTTATTTTCAACCCCAAAAGGTGAAAGAATTCAAATTCAGAGAGAACCCAAACTCTAAAAACCACAGGCCAAAATCTTCACTCATAAGACCTTTTTCAAGAAGCTGGGACTAACTGGCAATTTCCTCTTTATACTATTTGGGTAGTCTGTAATTATCATTTCCAAACAAATTTTCCTTTATAAGTCAATAGAGAAGGACAGAAAAATTCTCTGTATGATCTGCTTGTCGTTCAAGCAGTGAGCTTACATGGCATCAAAAAGTGTTGGTAAACACTGGGAACAGGGAGATAGGAAGGGCATGTGTGACTCTGAAGTTGAAAGTGTATCTCCTCTAATGTAGGAGACACCCCACAATATGTAACCAGAACGGCAGATTCTTCCCGTTCCTCACCACAAATACCAGTGAATAGAGGACTCAAATCTTGAAGATATTTTGCTCAGAAAGACTGAGATCCAATAAGGTGGAAGGCTAATACACTGGGAAAAGAAACCACTGTGTCTCATCTCCAGCCAGATGGTTTTGCAGAGAAGGGCACAAAAAGCAGCTAATCCTTCCAGAATGCTCCTGAGGCTCATGATATGTTGCCTTTCCCTCATCACCCCTAAACACCACACACACACACACATCTCCCTCATGTCCTCTTTGGTTGGCATCACCAGGTTGGAGGGCTGACTCAGAGCAAACAAACTGCTACCACTGCTCATATCAAGCTGTTGGCGCCATATGCACGGATGTTCCTTCCTACAATATGAACACAAAGCAGCCCTATCCACCATCAAGTACACTAAAACCACCCATGTGAGCGTCAAACCAAGAGGAGGTGATCAGGTCTCTTTTAAGCTTTATTTCCAGTTTTGTGCACACGTGTTTGTATGTGGGCACATGAGTACAGAGGCCAGAAGAGGAAGTGGGGTTCTCCAAAGGATTTCCAGTGTCCTAGAGAAGATCTCTCTTCCCACTGAAAGCAGAGGTGATGTCTGAGTTGAGGCCACAGCCTTCTAACCACCTGAGAGCAAAGGTTGAGAGGAGGAACGGAGCATGTGGTAAGCATGTATTTCTTCTTAAAAAAAAAAAAAAAAAAAAAAAAGCAGTGGGGGAAAAAGCAAGAACCCGAAGGCAACAGAACCTTCAAGGCTAACATCAAACCCAGATTAACTTATCACAGGTAGTGAAGGGAAACACCACACTACCAAAAGCATCTCACAAGGGTTGATTAATGGAGGAAGGAATGAGCAAAAGCCCTGATCAGCAACTGTCCCAACCCAGGTCTTGGAGGAAAAAACTTCAGACATGTATGTGGAATCATCATTCCTTGTTTCCTGTGCCAAGGATCTTGTGTTTTCTTGAGTTTTTCAGAAGGTAAATGAGGTTCCAACTGGCTCCGTTCTTTAAAGGAGGAGGCAGACTCAGATTCTCTGTCTGCTCCAGCATTGCCAAAACAATGTAAACAAAAGCTAATAGGAAGAGCATCTCCAACATCCACATTCTTATTCTTACAGGTAATAGTGTAACAGGATCCCTGTGCGGGTGTGTTATTGGAGAAAAGAAGAAACAACAATAAAAAAAGAAAAACTAAATTTTAAAAAAAAAAGGCATCCATATAAAGTAAACAAGTCCGAAAGGCTCGTTTTTCACTTGTTAACGAGCCTCCGCACAGCTGTTGGCTGTGACAGAAAATGATTTAATGAGTCCAATTTAAAATGGGCTCGTCTGGATAAGATCGATGTCTTAGGAAATACTTCTAAAATCTTGCAACTATAGCAAATGCAGCTCCAGTAAAGCCTGATAAAAAATCTCTGTGCACTTCCATTTCCTGAATTCTCTATAGGCCAAATGTCAAGCGCCCTCCCTGCAGCCTCTCTGAATGTTCCCTAGCAGCAATGGCTGCCAAGGTGCTTCCAGGAGACCATGTGGGAGACTGACTGGTCAACACAGCTCTGGTCCTGTGGAATGAGAATGGCCCCATCAGCGCATGTATTTTAATATTTTCTACCCCAGTTGGTAGAACTGTGTGAGAAGGATTAGGAATGTGACCTTGGAGAAGATGTCTTACAGAGGTTTTGAGAGCCCACGCCAAGCCCAGTCTCTCTCTGCCTCCAACTTGCAGATAAAATGTGAGCTGTCCGCTACAGCTCTGGTGTCATGCCTGTCTGCTTTCCATCCCAGTGATCTCTGAACCTGTAAGTAAGCCCCCAATTAAACACGTTTAAAAGAAGCTGCCTTGGTCATTGGCGCCTCCTCACACCGGAAGAAAACTAAGACGGGTCTTTGGGCTTTTCTGTGTTGGCTCTTTTTTTTTTTAATTTATTTATTTATTGAGGATTTCTGCCTCCTCCCCGCCACCGCCTCCCATTTCCCTCCCCCTCCCCCGATCAAGTCCCTCTCCCTCATCAGCTTGAAGAGCCATCAGGGTTCCCTGACCTGTGGGAAGTCCAAGGACCGCCCACCTCCATCCAGGTTTAGTAAGTTGAGCATCCAAACCGCCCAGGCCCCCCCCCAAAGCCAGCACGTGCATTAGGATCAAAAACCCATTGCCATTGTTCTTGAGTTCTCAGTAGTCCTCATTGTCTGCTATGTAAGTCCGGTTTTATCCCATGCTTTTTCAGACTCAGGCCAGCTGGCCTTGGTGCATTCCCGAAAGAACATCCCCATTGTCTCAGAGTGTGGGTGTACCCCTCGCGGTCCTGAGTTCCTTGCTGTGTTGTGTTGGACTCTTAAATGTCCCATCAGACAGAAGCTTTTCCAAAGCCTGTAAGAAGGAATCTCAGCATGTCAAGGCACTTGCTCTGATTCTAATGACCTGAGATCACTATTCCAGGATCCCCAGGGGGAAGCAAGGACTGAGTTCAGAAAGTTGGCCTCTGACGTCTGACATAAAAAATACATAAACACAAAATATATACACACAAATGAAGCAGAAGTGATTCACCAGAATGGACGGTGATGGGGCCCAGGACATACGCTGTACCATGGATGAAGACATGCCACATCTCCAAGGGCAGGCGCTGCCCTGTGAGAGCAGCCGATTTTAGCATCTGAACGTGAGTGATCAAACCAGATGGATGCTTCTAAAGTCTATTCCATAAGTTCCCATCCTGATGGCTGCTTCTCCACCTAAAATCTCTGCCCAACAGTGAGAGTGGCAAGGTGTCACCTGAGCACATGCGAAGCCTCCTTCACTCTGTTCATCCTTTGCCGATGGCCGGGGAGTCTGCTTCCCTGAATGACCTGACTCAGCTATGAAAATGACTGGCTTATTTGAGTCTTACAATAGGAATCTAAATTTGATTTGTCTTAAATGTGTGCACTTGAAGATTCAGATGCGGCAACTACACAGCATGGGCCTTGAAAGCCAGACTGGATAAGTCACTTCCATATTATTCCCATTTACAAAAAGAGATTTTTTAGAAATCCAGGAGCAGAAAAACACAAGCACCAAGAGCTATACAGAATCCGGGAGAGCAGTTGTCCTGGTAATAAAATGATTCAAGAAGTCAAAAGAGAGAGAGAGAGAGAGAGAGAGAGAGAGAGAGAGAGAGAGAGAGAGAGAGAGAGAAATGGTGTCAAAATATTTTCCCTTACATGAGTAAATGACATACATATAGACAGACAGGTGCAGCCAAAACACCAAGGCCTGTTCAAGACAAGGTTCTGTTCAGAATGCCTTCTGCCAATAAAAAAAAAATGTAAACTGTTTATCCTAAATACATACGTGTCTTGACGTCTGTGGTTATCTAAAGGAGAGTGAGAGGAAGGCACGGGAGGGCCAAGCATTGGGAGGAACAAGAAGGCTGCCATCCCTGTTAGGACACAGGCATCTCCCATGCTGGGCTGTGTCACTATTGGAATCTCAGGGTGCTAACGTGGTAGCTCACTGTTCACGTAGAATTGGGGTGGGGGGAACAAACTCAAATATCCAATGACTGAAGCTTTCACTCTCCAAGGTTGCTTCTTTCAGTCTTGGATGATTTACCATGAAAAATAAAAAAAAAAAAAAATGACAATTTTTTAAAAGGCCAGTGGGGTTTAATCCTCTGAAAGTAGTCTCTGCGTTTGGGAACCACAGGGAATGAATCCTCAATAGAGATACACACATAAAGATCCCCCAATTTGTCTGTGTGAAATATAGAGTCAATGTACATTTTTGCTATGGGTGGGTTTTACTTCACTGCCTGAACTTTCTTGCCATTGAAAGATGGAAGGAAGCTGTGAGGTGGTGGGTTTACAAAGAGGTCGCATACAAGGCATCATGGCCCTATCTTTTGCTGGATTCAGGGGATGTAGGAAAGATAAACAGCCCTATCAGCTCTCTGAGCTGCAGAGTAGGGAAGGGCTTTCCTCACCCAGCACCAGTACTGTGGGCAGACAGAAGAAATAGGAGAGTGTGCTGGCCAGATCTTGTCAGCCCAACAGTCAGAGTGTCAGCTGAGGAAAATCCTTTATCAGACTGACCTGTGGTTCATTTTTTTGATTGACCACAGATGTGAGAGAGCCCAGGCAACTGTGGGTAGTACCACCCCTGGGCTAGTGCAGTCTCAGGTTCTATAAGAAAGCAGATTGAGCAAGCCATAAGGAGCAAGCCAGTAAGCAGCACCCCTCCTTGGCCTCTCCATGAACTACTGCCTCCAGCTTCCTGTCCTAACTACCTTCCATGATGAAGTGTCTCTTACTCCCTAAGTTCCTTTCCACGCTGTCCCATCACAGCAACAGATATTTTGGTTCAGAATGTGGCCTCAGAAAAGCATCCCTCTGATCCACATCTCTTGTCTCTGTTACATGCTCATTATCTTTGCATTTGTTGTGTGAATTAATAAGATAATGAACATGAAAGTTCTCATTACACGCCAAGTGATTCTCAGCCGCCATCGCCTGCCCCTCACCTTCTCTGATATTGCCTGCTTTTATTTTGCTGTTTGTCCACTGTGATAGTTGTTGTAGTAATTACCACCTGAAATCTGTCCTGGCAGATACAAGTCCTCTTTTGTGGGATTTTTCTCTTAAGCTTCTTCCGAGGCAGGAGAACTCTTTGTGAAGTCACTCATAGGAAATCTATTGCCTGATAATCTGAAGAGACCTAGTGGCTATGGCCGATCTCACTCCTTCTAAAGGTTAATTGACTGAAAGCATTGTTTACCCAGACTTCACACTGCAGCTCCTCTCCCTGCATTCTTTCAAGTGGCCCATTAAGCCTCTCACAGCCTCAGCACAGATTCTCAGTGACTCTTCCAAGTTCAGGGGGATCATGGTCAGCAAGGTCACTGCCAGGGTCTCATCACACTTACTCTGTGTGATCGTCTAGCTTGTGTGGATGCAGAACTAACAATCTTAAAATGTCAAGAGATGACACACACCCCTCACAGGAGTCCATTCTCTGCAAAACACCAAGCTATCGCTTTGTCAATTTCCATATTTTCAAATACAATTCAGGTTCTTATTCGGCCCCTGCTGGTGCACATGCCCCATGTGGGAGAGATCAGCAAGGAAAAGGCTCCTGCTGTTGCTCTCTCTGGGTGGGAGCTTTCATACGCTAAAATGGGGAGCCCGGTGGAAAAGTAAGTAAAGCCTGCTTTGCACCAGCTGAAAGTTACAGCATGGAAATGTTATGGTTATGGATCCTCATCAGAAAGTTTGGGAGAGCGCTCTTGTTCGCCACAGTGAGCCCTGCAGATATTTTAAAAAGAAAGCATTTCCTAAGCACAAAATTATCATGACAGAAAGTCGGGACAGAATGATGCAGTCTGAAGGTTAACATGCAATGTGTAAAACCAAGCACATGACTTCAAGATGGGAAGGACCGCCCCTAGTGTCTGTGTAAGAGAAGTCTATAAGAGGCCAGAAGATGAGTCTACTTCCATAGTAGGACACACACACACACAAACAGCACTTAGCCCGGCTTTGATTTGAGCCAATTTGGGAAGGCCTCAGGGAGACTTATGGGAGGGCTATGCCCCCTAAATCCTTCCTGGGTACCAGCACAGGGAGGGGAGATGATCCTGAAATCATAGGTGTGATCTTTATCACACGTTTCTCTTTCTGCCACTCTTCTGGAGCAGGAGACAGAGGCAACAAAAATACAAGGGCCAGTGCTCGTAAGCCCTTCTCTGTTGTGAGCGGTCTTCAACTCGGAAAGTAACATGAAATCCAGATTTGAGGGACTGGAATGTGCTCCGCCCCCAGATCTTACATTGCTCCTGTTCCCGGAAGTCCTTCTTCAGAGCGTTCAGTAGTAAAGAAGGGATTGTGTAAGGACTTCCTAAGGACGTTTTCGTGGCCTCACATCACAGAGGCCTATCAGGCAGCCCCATTCTGCCCTCTTCATTGCCAGACTTGGTTTGCCGAATGCACATCCTCTTGGCAGAGGCTTAGACATTTCTGCCCATCTTTCGTTTACAGCAATAACAGTCACCCTCAATCATCACGTACTCTTCCAGACACTAAACTTCCTTTAATTCTTCCAACAACCTGTGAAGCATTTTTCCTTGCTGATGTTGCCAACCCTGTTTGGGGAGCACTTGTTTTGGTTGAAGAATGTTCCAAGGAAGCAAAGTGATTGGCGAACATCACACTTTCCTTCCAGCAAAAGAAATAAATGATAAACACACCATCAGATAAAGGACCCACTTAACTGGAGCCCCAAACCTGTGAGGCAAAAGCAGAAGGGTCAGGAGTTCAAGCCAACCTGAACTCCATGGCCAGTGCTGGCCAGGCTGGGCTATTTGAAACCCTGACAAAAACAAACAAGCAAACAAATAAAATAATTCTAAATATGAATGTGGCATGTAATGAACATGGTCAGAAGGACAGATAGGCCTGTCCAGAAGCAGGGTCATTACTGCTGAAGTCGGACAAGAAGATCTTGGGGACTAAGTCAGTTCAGCGACACTGGCATGAAGAGCTCATGACTGAGGAGATGTCTGGTTTGCTAGATTCAAAAGACTCTGAAGTCAGTGAAGCAGAGGCAGACTGGAGCGTGGTAGCCAAGGAGCCACCAGATCATGGGGATCTTAGCTTTAAGCTGTTGTGTGTAGATGGCTGTTGGAGAATCCTGAATTTAAGACACAGTTTACTGTCTGGATAGCTCTCAGCCCCTTCTCTGCCTGACTTTACTTGGAGGATGACCCTGAAAGGTATACCTTGTCTGACTCGGCCATAAATCCTCCTGCCCCTATGATGATTAGGTACTGTATCATGACTAGTAGACCCTTCCTGCCTGTAACCCTGAGGATCTTATACACCTCACCCCTGGAACAATGAGATGAGCTGTCTCTCTGAAGCTGATTTCCGGAAGTGTTTTCTGTTATCCACTGCTTCTGCTCCCCTTGCCTTCATTGGCCAATAGCTAAGGACCCCCAAGGAAAGGGAAGCCCCCATAGACAGCCCACCAACCTGCAGGTTCCGTGTTCTGAAATTCAATTCAACAAAGACTACTGTGTATATATTTTGTACCAAACTTATCTGTAGTGTCCAGATCTGTTCTGGACATTATCCCATAAACAATATGACATAGTAAATATTCATATACCATGCATATTACCTTTGGCCTTTACATAGCTTGTATATTGTATTGTGTGCTATAAATAATACAGATAAAAGTTAAAGTGCATACATGTATAAAGTATACAAACATGTGTAGTGTCCAGATCTGTTCTGTCAATTTTTGCATAAATAATATGGCATAATAAATAGTCACATGCCATGCATACCACATTGGGCATTTCTGTAGCATGTATATTGTAATTACATGCTATAAATAATACAGGTAAAAGTTAAGGCACATAAGAGGATAGTAGATTATGTGCAGATAGTGTGCCATTTCGTGTAATACTTAAACACCTACAAATTTTGGCACCCAGAGATTCTGGAGCCATATTCACAGAGTCCCAGGGTGGTTGTGATTTGAATGCCAAGCACGGAGCTTAAAATAAGAAACTTATTAACAATTAGCCAAAGAACAACTTAAGAAATTGAGACATTTTATGTGAATTAACTTACAGAAGGTCAGCTAAGCAGCAGGGTAGGGAGTGGGACATGAACTCTGACTGATTCCACATCTCACTGTTTAGCTGGTGAGGAAGCAAAGACCTTGACTCTCAGGGGAGCACACCCTGCTCAGAACCAGTACGTGCAGGCCTAGCACTGGACCTCAGGTTCTGATTCCCAAATCGCAGCATTTAGCCCTGGAACCTATTCAGGGTCTAGCAGGCAGCAGAAGGTCAACAATATTCCATGAGAAATACATAAGTTAATAAACATGCAATTCTGCTGGTTTGGAAGGGGTTGAAAAATATATAACATGGAGGCCATGCTCTCAAGTTCCTGAAAACTTAAAGTCTACATTGCACACCGGTTAAATCCACATGTAATCATACAAAGGCAGATCCCCCCTCCCCCGCCTTTATTTTCCACAGCAAGTGTAACTGCTGTCACTGTAATTATGCCAGGACCAAGAATAAAAATTAAGAGTGATGAGGCAGGAGCTCCACACTTGCGTCACAGGTTACCTGCCTCCATGGTTTCAGCAAAGAGTCCCATGGAGGATTAGACAGGAAAGGCTGAAGAGGAGCTGGAGAGTTGTCAGCAGCCCTGGGAGAGGAAGTGGGCTGTGCACAGCTGTGTGAGGTAGTTTGGGCTGGTCTCCTTAAAATACTGGGAAACTTGAAGGTTCAGATACAGAGTTCTACATCACAGAGGTTTTGACGACTGATATCATCCTAACACCTCACTACTGTCCCTGTTGACAAGATAGAGAGGCCTTTAGATTCTGAGGAATTTGAGAGAGCAGTGCTCCTGGACATGATGGAGATGCCCCTGTTGGAACTGAGGTCCTTGTTTGCTCACGATGAGACATCACAAGGGACAACTCCTCCCTCAAGGAAAGCGTAAGAACCCCATGAATGAATGAGTGGATAAACTTCTGTAATAGAAATCCGTAGGCGCTGGTTAGGGATGGCAGTTTCAGGCCCTCGTGTTCTGCATGCCAAGGCAGAGGCACCTATCAAGGTCCCTAATGATCTCTGAAAGTTGCTCTTGCTTATCACAATGAAAAGGGAACATGAACCTGTGTTTAACATAACCACATAACCTCATGCAAAACAATTGACCTGAGCTTGAGCCCCTTGGATTTCTGCACTGCATACCAGTTGTTCACATTGTAAAGTTTTTTTCCAGGGCTATCTGTGCCTTCTTCCTAATTTCATTTTTAAAAACAAGTTGTTCACTGTTTCATCAAAACCTGATAAACTCTGTAACCAGATCCCTACCTGGGAAGGGTTGATGAAAACCAAACCCAAGCAGAAACTTTCATTACAGTCTGGAGACACCCTACCTGACAATCCTCGTCTTCCATGAAGTCCACGGGAATGCTTTCATTACAGTCTGGAGACACCCTACCTGGCAATCTTCGTCTTCCATGAAGTCCACGGGAACTTGGACCATAGGGATGTGGGCTCTTTAAGCCTCTAATTTTGTGGCTATTTGTTATGTAACAAAGAAAAATTTGATTATGCATGCTAGGAAATGTGTCTTGGCTCGGGTAACTATAAAGTGATGGGTACAGAAATATTAAAGGGGCTTGCATTCAGTGTCAAAGTTTTTTAATAAGTTATTCTAAATGTTAAATGAAAAAGTAAGGTCATATAACTTATTTTGAGTATATTTTGTAGGGTTTTTTTCCCTCTGAATTGAAACATTCCCTCCTGGCAGAGGAACACTCATGAGATTCCCCCACGAAGCTAAAATCAAGACAGGATGCAAGAGGGCCTCACCAGAGGTTATACAAACAATGAGTACCATGTGAGGGTGAAGAGTCTTCCGTGGAGCTGCCTGCAAGCTTTGCTTCTGGGATGCAGCCTTTGGGACTGGGTAAGGAAGCTGAATCTAGCCCAGTCACCAGTGCTCCTGTAAGCGACCATGGTAAACTCCTCGGGCCAGCATGGCAGACTGGAAAGGAAGCATTCCTTTGGTTGTCCTTGGTACCCTGTGTTGGGTAAATGGACAATTGTTCACCTTTCCCCAGGAAGCACCAGGCCGCTGACTTTTTCACCAAATTAGTAAAATTAAAGAGGCCAGTTATATGTCAGAAATGAGGTGGGCCACAGATTTCAACATTCAGGAGAACGAGTTAAGTGTTTGAATGAAGGCATGTTCAATGATGAGTTAGCTCCAGAGAGTTCCATCTGTCCGTCACCAGAGTGCTGAGAGACAAGACACAGCATGCTATCTCACCGTGTTCTCTTATATGGGCATAATCAGTACAGCTCAGTTCAACTGACAGACCTGTATTTACTGAGCATCTACATGTCAGGCGGACTGAATGAAGCCATAAAGACTCTCCCGTATGTACCTCCTCCTCTCACATTCCTGACCACACCACACAGGCTCCTTATCAAGTCCTTTGCTGCACTCAGGAAACAAAGCGTTCAGCTCATACTCCCCTAGTCTGCCAGGTGCATCCCAGGAGTCTGCAAATGCTTTTGCATAGGAAATCCTAATTATTTCACATACCTGAGGACAGCAGCTCTGCAGGGAGCTCAGTGGGGCAGCCTCAGTTGCAGAATTATGTTCATTTTGTGAATTTCATGGCAGCTCCTGATCTATTTTTTTTCTTTCTCTCAGATATTCTCCCTGGTTTCTATAATATTGCAGGAACTGATTTTTAACTGCAATGTGAATTTATAATTAACCGTAGCTATTTTTACTTATAGAGCACGTATTCAATTTGATGAGGGAAACTTCAGGGTCTCCCCGTTTCTCTGATATGAGCCTGGAACACGGTATACATTTCCAAGTTTGTCTGGAGGCTGACTAACCTGAAAGGGGTGGACAGTAACCAAAGAAAGAATGTCAGACAAATTGTTACATCAGAGCCGCAGCCCATGGCAAGTGGCTCACTGCCAAGTAGTGGTGTCATTCCAGACCGTGAACACCAGAGTCAGAATATGGCAGAAAGATCTAAAACCGTGTTGGTCTCCAAATACTGACCTATCTTTTAGATTCTTTTCAACTGATTACATTTTACTTACTCACTGGGTGAGAGGGCACTTTCAGAGCTGGGCTCCCTTCCCACCGTGTGGATCCTGGAAATCTGGAGCATCAGGCTTGTTGACAAGCCCCTGTCCCACTGAGGAATCTTATGTCCTCAAACGCTAATTTCTTTTTTTTGTTTGTTTGTTTGTTTTTCGAGACAGGGTTTCTCTGTGGTTTTGGAGCCTGTCCTGGAATTAGCTCTTGTAGACCAGGCTGGTCTCGAACTCACAGAGATCCGCCTGCCTCTGCCTTCCGAGTGCTGGGATTAAAGGCATGCACCACCACCATCCGGCTTCTCAAACACTAATTTCTTACACACAGAAGCTACTGCTGGTGTGGCTATATTTTAAGGGGACTGAGAGAATGAAGAAATATTCATGATTCAATACCAAAAAGTATTCCTTGGAATGTATGAAGGTACTAGTTTGACAAAGATTAAATAAAGTTATAACCAGGCAGAAACATGTACACAGAAGCTCCTAAGTCTGTGTCTCTCACCATGCACCAAAAGAAGCTTCCTGCAAAAGAGCGAGACCCGGCTACAGGCACATAAAGAGGACTGAGATGGACCCAAGAGGCCCTGCCATGCTGGCTGCAGGTTTTGTTATTCTTATCGATGGTAGCAGATTCAGGGCCATTCCCTACAAAGGTCTGCTGTCTCAGAAAGAGGTCTGTGAAAAGCCTACTTCAAGCCCTGACCTGCACCCTTCTTAATGCATTCCCTGTGTGCTTTAGATCAGTCATACCAGCCTCTTGTCTGGTGGACTGTGTGGTCTCCATCTGATGGAATGCTCTGGAAGAGCTTTTTCCTCTGAAAGTAGAGGTCCTTCAACACATCATTTCAGCAGCAGAAGGTGTGTATGAAGTCCAGAACTCAACAGTGAGTCAGACTCTGAGAGACAAGCCGTGCCTGCTCCCCATGGATGTGGCATCTAGACTTAGCTTTCATAGTCAGATATATGACATGAAAGTAGAAAGGGGAGGAAGAGGTCTCCGCAGGAGGAGGCAATGACAGAGAGTGACAAGATGAAAGCAGGAGGAACTCCTGTGGGGCAGCCTGCGGAAGGAGTAGGGGCAGTGGGAGGGTTGTGGCATGAAGGATTAGTCAACCACAGGAAGCTCTAAGCTCTGCCTTCCGTTATGTATGGACCATAGCACAACAGTGTGTGGCTAAGAAGGTACAGTTAGTAACTGACTGGGCTGGCAATGACCTCAGTCTGTGTCAGAGGGTCCTGCTGGCACCATGACAGTCACTGTCTGGAAAGAGGTGAGTTTGGTTTCCATCCTTAGGCAATTGCCTGTAAGGTTCATTTTTCCCAGCATCTGAGATGAGCTGGGGAGAGGAAATGGCTCAAATGTGGAGCATGTCCGCGGACCCTCAAGGGGCTTGGGCTGACAGCGGGGCCTCTGCCTTTCCTCTCAGTATGAGAGAGAATCTTCTGCGAACGGCATCCTTCAGCTATAGTCAGATTCCTTGAAGTTTTTCTCAGGATTTTCTTTCAATGCTTTAAAAAAAAAAATTAGATGTTAAAATATGGTGCATCTTACATACTCCCCAATCAAGAGGCCTTATTTTCTTGCTTTTTTTATTGAAAGATTTCAGAATGCCTTCAATAGCATGGTTAAAATGGCATATCAAGCTTCATCAGCTGTTTAGATCATAAAACTTTTAGGGGGGAGAAAGTAGATTTTAAAAACTATCAATCATATAATGACAGAAATTCTTTTATGTTGAGACTTAGTTGAAAAAATATAAACTGATTCAACATTCCTTGTTTGAAATGCTGCATCTATGAAGTAAATCTTGAAAGAAAGCATGGCTGTTGAAACTGAAGCCGTCAGCAATTTCAGATCAAGTCACAGGTCTTCCTTACCACTTCTGATTGGGAAGGGACTGAGCAGCCAGACGCCAGTGAGCTTGCAGGTTCCTCAGGAACTCGGGAACCAGCCCTTCCTCACCCCCTACTCTCTACCCCCCACCCCCACCTCTCTGAACAGGTTCTGAGATGCACACTACAGCGTCAGCTTCCAATAGCTGGTAGCTGACTTCTAAGTTTGTTCATTGTTTTGAACTTAAAAATTACATAACTTCCCCCCTTTTCGTCCTCCTTCCTCTCCTCCTCTTTCTTCTGTTTTTTTTCTGGGTTGGTCAGGGATGATTCCAGCCTTACACAGCCTGCTGCAGGCTGGCATGAGCTCTCTCCTTCTTTCTAAGCTGCAACCCCTGTCTCACAGGCATTTTCCGCGTACATACGAGAGTTTTTAAAAGTTATTCAAGTTGGAGTTTACAATTCAGTTTTGTGTTCAATTCTGAAATACTGGCCTGACATTTGTGTCTTTATGTTTACTAGTGTGGGGGCCAGCCATGATAAGGTAAGAATGCACAGGTCACCTAAAGGAAATTCTTTACTTCCAACCATTATCACCTGCCAGAGTAGAACTCTGGCCCTCGATAAATTTAATAAGAGGCCCAAGTTTCAGTAGTTTACCCCGAAGCCATACCTGGTGGTCAGGGGAAAAAACCACAAGCTGAGATAACCCAAACCCCACCCAAGAGCAAAGCATTTAAGGAAATGCCTGGCATTCCAATCACTGTAAATAGAAACACCTGCCAGGGCACATTCACCAGGACACCCTAGACAAATGTCAGCCAATCAGGGGTCCTGAACCTCAGAAGCCCCTCACCCCCACCTTTATTACTATATAATTGAGCTCGGGGCTCTCCAGTTATTCCAATACGTTGGACATGAGGACAGTCCGAGTTTGCACACTTGATTAAAATACAGGCTCTTTGCTTTTTACATACAGGACTCTTGGTTTCCTTGTTGGCTTATGGGGGGCTTTGCAGATTTGGGCATAACAGCTAGTTAATTTCTCATATAATTTTATAATTAGCAATAATTCTTGAATCGTGTGGGGTGTGTTAACATCTAAATTTTGACATTTTCATAACTGTGAATTAAAAATGGGATCAAATTTATTAATTTGAAGAAATCCAGTCTTCCTATTTTTTCTGACAGAGTGTGCTCCACTCTGTGTTAATCCTTGTACCAGATACTCTTCCCTGCTTATCTATTACACAGGACAAGCTACAGGTGAGAGACACTGTGATTGCTTTACCTGTGATCCCAGAGTACTCTGTGCTCTGCAGAGTCCCTGGGACTTCAGAGATCTAGTTCTACAGATCCAGCGGGGACACTTTTCTCTCAAAGGAAGCACCCCTAGCCTGTATCCTTAAAAGCAACTTAACTAGGAGGCAGAGAGAGGGCTCAGCATATAAGAGCCCTTGCTGCTCAATCATGAGGTTCAGACCCCAGCACTCACATCAGGCAGCTCACAAAAGCCTGTGCTCCTGGGAATCTTTGCTTATTTCTGGCCTCCACAGGCACCTACACACATGCATGAAAATGTAAAAACACACATTTTTAAAAAAGAAACTTAAACATAATAGATG
>NC_022022.1:43058995-43060824 GCF_000317375.1 Microtus ochrogaster | reverse complement strand
AGCACTTCCATCCATCTAGACTCTGGTTTTCTAGCAAGTTATTGGAAATAATTTTTGAAATATATGTTTGTACTTTTAGACAGGGTTGAGTAAAATCATTTCTCAACAGGACATACGATAATAAGAGCTCATTGTGTTTATAAACAAGATTCCTTCACCAAAACAGCATGGTAGCTTTTCATGATCATAAAATTCTACTTTTCTTTACTAGTTTTTCTGATTTGGGGAGGTTGGTGGCCGGCTTTTTTTGTGAAGGGTGTCCCATCTTCACAACCCTCATAATTTTAGAGAGATGCCCTTTCATTTGTTACTTCCTCATCTCTCCTTTCTCTCTTTATTGCCTGAAACAGACCTCTTCACACAGCTCAGGCTGGACTTAACCCTTCCATCTTCCCGCCTCGGCCTCCCAAGTGTGAATGACCTCACTAACATCTGAATGTTCACAGTTCGATTTCTTTCTCTTTCTCCATAATCTCTACAGGGAGGCCATTGCTCCTACTGTAATATTACAATAGAATTTTCAAAATGGTGACATCACATCCACTTTGCTCCTTTCCACTTATGTCCACTTAGGTACCACTAAGCCCTCCCCATTAAATTAAAATGTTCCTTTCAAATGACAACTCTATTGCCTTGAGCTAAAAATAAATTATGTAGATTAAGGTTCCTTATAACATGGATGTTTCATTATTGGTAAATATTCACGAAATTCTGTCACCAGAACCGTTGCTCATGCCTGATGGAAGTTTCTGTGCCACAGTTCCTCTCAAACAACCATTGAGAGAATTAATGCTAATTGTAAATGTTCAGTCGATAGCTTAGGCTTATTACTAATAAGCTCTTACATCTGAAGTTAACCCATTTCTGTTCATCTGTGTACTGCCACGTGACTTCTTTACCTGTCCTCCAGCATGTCTTGCTCCCTGTGTGCCTTCTGGCAACCTCCCCCCCCCCCACTACTCTCTCTCCTCATTATTCTCAGTGTGGCTGTCTCACCTATACTTCCTGCCTGGCTACTCACCAATCAATTCTTTACTAACTAATGAGAGTAATATATATTCACAGTGTACAGAAGAATTATTTCATAGTACTGAGGTTAGAAGAGCTTTCAATAGCCCAGCTTCCCACGTGTTCAAGCCTGACTCTCGCAGTACCTCTCCAGCTGATGCTGGAGAGCACCTTCACACAACGTTATACTTCTAACCTGTCCTTGTGTAGGGTGGGGTTCTCTGGGGCATTAGTCCTCCACAGGGCAAGAGCATCTTGTCATAACTTCAAGTCACTGAGCCCAACCATACCCAATCAAACTTCCTTCTGCCTCCATATCCAAAATGCACAGACTCCTCAGGGGTATGCAGCAAAGGAGACATGGAGTCGGGTATGGTAAATAGTTGCCATGTTTTCACAAATTAACACAAATAAAAGACCTTGCAAGATTTTTCTAGATGTCTTTCTAAACTTCTGGTAGGCACTTACACAAAAATATCTTGCTTCTTAAGTAAGCCTCTGGATATAATTTCTATGGTAACGCTCGAGTTGTTTACAAAACTGTTGAAGCTAATTGAGTCACCTTTCCTGTTTCCAGCGCCTTTGTCTGAGTCTCCCTCAACTTGGTTTTGTGTCTCTGGTGGCCACACTGGCACAGCTCACTGTGAAACTGTTCTTGGATCATGACAATAGTTTCTTACTGCTTCTGTGCATCCAACAATGCTCCCTCCCTCCAACCAATTCTTCACTCAAAATCAATGCCAAAGTCCAAGGCATCTTTTTTTTTTTTTTTTTTTTTTTTTTGGTTAAGTAAAACAATAATTGCTTTAATAACAACAGTC
>NC_022022.1:43058021-43058895 GCF_000317375.1 Microtus ochrogaster | reverse complement strand
TCTGTGGTTTTGGAGCCTGTCCTGGAACTAGCTCTTGTAGACCAGGCTGGTCTCGAACTCACAGAGATCCGCCTGCCTCTGCCTCTCGAGTGCTGGGATTAAAGGCGTGCGCCACCACCACCCGGCTAGTCCAAGGCATCTTTAAACCTGTTCAGTGATATTCACTGCTCTTAGAAGATAAAGTCCTTCACAATTTTACTAAATCTTTCTTCTTCGAAGCACCTGTTGCTGCTTGTCATTATTATTTTATCAATTTAGTTGCTGATAATCCATTTTTCCCAGTAGATTCAAGCTCAGTGCAGATGAGGATCATTCTCTGTTCACTAGTATCAAGTGCCCTTATTATTCACCAGGTATAACACATAGTAGGTTCATATTAGTCAAATTAATGTCATTATAATTAAATAGTTGTGAAGATTATTTTACAAAGATGAAAGGTTTATATTAGTTCATTGTATAGAGGCTTCAGTTCTGCTCAGTGAGTCAGACAACTGCTAATTTTTTTTTCTCTGGTGGGTGAAGCAGGGGAGGGGGTGGCAATGGACACAAGAATGTGGCAGGAGAAACATCAACACATGGCCTGGAAGAAAGAGAGAGAGGAAGGGGCCAGAGTCACCCAATCACAGGACTTCCCATTAGGTCCTTGATATCCAAACACTTTCCAATGGTGATACATTAGCTATGTCCTGAGCCATAAACATGAATGCAGGGAAAGGGGGAATCATCAAATAACCAGACTCACCAGTATATAAGGAATATTTGTTTACTGATTTCACAAGCCAAGTGCAAAACCCATGAGAAGCACAGTCTGTAACTGTGGGAACAGCCCAACACCCAGGAACAGAACAGTCTGTAACTGTGGGAACAGCCCAAC
>NC_022022.1:43047823-43057911 GCF_000317375.1 Microtus ochrogaster | reverse complement strand
AACAGAACAGTCTGTAACTGTGGGAACAGCCCAACACCCAGCAAGAACAGTCTGTAACTGTGGGAACAGCCCAACACCCAGCAACAGAACCCTCCCCTGGGCTCCTCTGTTCCCTGATAACCCAATCCTCATGCCACCCCTTTGCTTTTCTAATGTGATCTTTGTTTCTGCTCACATCTTAACTATTTCTCTAAGTCCACGAAGAAACCAGACCCAGGAACCTGTGGGCCCTGGTCTCAAGAAATGATAAATTCCCCCATAATTAGGACTTTCTTTACATTTCTAACTCTAAGAGCAAAGGAAATCCTTGCTGGAACCAAACCAAACACATCCTGAGGAAAGATATTTGTTCTCCGTGCTAACACGGTCTTCACCCTTTAAGGAAACCTCTCTTCCCTTGAATTATGTAAATCACATCATTATGTGGAGCCGAGCACAGGCCGATGAAGACGTATGTCCTTCATTAATAAAAAAGAAAAAGATGCATCATAACACTGTTCCAGCATGGGTTGTGTGAAATATTTAGCATTGGAACTGTACTTTCTAGGGAGAGCAATTTTAATCAATGCAATTTAATGCTCAAGACAACCAAAGGCTCACTTTCTGCTCTCATCTCCCACACAAGAAAACTAAGGTGTAAAAAAGAAAAGGAGACTTCCCTGGCGGCACAGGTCCAAACAGCAGACTCTCAATCATATCCAACCAACCTCAGCCTTGTGTTCTGATCCAGGGACATATGAGGACCCCTTTAAGGGCTGCTTGTTCATTCTCTGGCTGCCCAGGCCCAAAATAACAACACAGGAAAACTGTATTAATTGCAACACTGCTTAGCCAATGACTCCAGCATATTCCTAACTAGCTCTTAAATCTTAAATTAACCCATTTCTATTATTTTATATTTTACCACGAGATGCATAGGCATCTTATTCTTCAGCAGCTGACCTCTCTTCTTGACTCTGCCTTCTCTCTCTCTCTCTCTCTCTCTCTCTCTCTCTCTCTCTCTCAAAGTAGCCATGATGGGAGTATTTGCAGTAGAAAATTAGCTATCATCCCCCCTCCACCATTACACACAAGCTGATTACTAAGGATTATATTCTTCATTACAAACACTCCGCCCTTAAATGATGCCATTTCTCACTGTGGAAGTGTCATGCCACAGTTTCTATTCTGTGGGTGATCGAAGCACTAACGGCATTTTCCTAAACTGTTCTAGTAGTAGCAAAAACCCGGGAATCAGAAATTGAGACAAAAACCTGATAAATTCAAGAAATAGAGGAGGGGAAGTTGGCTCACCCTACTCTCCACACTTTTCCCATCCAAAACCTCTGGAAATCTCCCCTCAAACCCTCCTTCTCTCTTCCTATGACTCTCTCTTCAACCCCCTCAGTCCTCCAAAAACTCTATGGCTTATACTGGTCAGCCAATCACGGGCACAGTGGGGTGACAGTGGGAACAATTCTCCCACAATATTTTCCCCTTTTGTCTAAGCAAAAAGTAAGGGTTATATATAAGAAAAAAATTCTATTCCTGGTTATTTTTTGTGATTGAATAAATACAGAGTTAATTGTGAATAATCTGGAATAAGTTTGCTGGTTCAATATGTACAACAACTCTTCAGCATATTGACAGGTAGTGACTCTGGAAAAATCTAGTACCATGAGAATAGCATATAATTTTGGTTTTTGACCTGAATCATAATGGCCCTAACCCTACTCTCCATGTTTTTCCCATCCAAAGCCCCAGAAATTTCCTTCTCTTCTCCTGTCCCTCTCTCTTTGACTTTCTCAGTCTTCCAACAACTCTATGGGTGATCCTGGCCAGCCAATCATTGACTCCATTCGTGATTCAAGGTGGCTTTGTTGGCACAGTAGGGTAGCAGTGTGGATAATTCTCCAGCAACAATCGCTACCATATAATCTTTCACTCCTTTGATGTAAGGGTTCACACATCCTTACATGTCACATACTCAGGTAAATAAACACACTTTCTCCAGCTACCTACAGACTCCTAGATGCCTAAATATACTCAGAGTATTACTTAATAGGGACCAATAAAGTAAGAGATTGTTGTGCCCCTAAAATGGCCTTTCTGAGCAAGAGGGAAATTGATATATCAATGTGATATTTTTGAAGACTACATCAGTTTCTTTTTGTGGCACTGTGACCATAACACCTGATATGGAAAGCTTAGGGGGAAGCATTTTTTTTTTGACTCTTGGTTTCAAAAGGCTCTGCCCACCATGGCAGGGAGACTCTGGAGTTCATGGTAGTGGGACCATGGAGTACAAGCTTCATGTCATGAAGGACAGAAAACAGAAACAGATTAGAGACCCATTTTCTTCCTGTTAGACATCCCAACTCCAAAAGGTTCCATAGTCCCATGAAATAGTGCTACCTGCTAGGGACCAAGCATTTGAAATATAATGCAGAGATATTTGTCAGTGCAGCAATTTCCTAATTCCTCGTTATCGTTTCGTTGCATAGGAAACCTGTGGGTTCAAACTACAACAAATCAAAATTAAAAAATCTTAATAGAATTTCTAGTTTAGGCTATAGACAACAAAAGAGGTTTCTATGGTTGGCCATGTATCTCCAGCCACTAGTATAAATGCATTGGGTATACAAGAGAAATTTAGGTGAATAGAATACAAAGCCTCCACCTATAGAAGATAATTTCTTGACTTTAAAACATGATGTGTGTGTGTGTGTGTGTGTGTGTGTGTGTGTGTGTAACAATTAATAAATAAAAGACATAAATTTGAGCGAACAGGATGGGTTACATGGGTTAGAGGGAGGAAAGGGAATGGGAAAATCTATTTTAAAACATTTTAATGCCCACTCTGTCACAAGGGAGGGGCTTTTGAGAGTGTTGCTTCCCTTCACTTTCTGCTATATCGGGGAACAGTGACAACCCCCAAGGGGTACAGCATTCCCTTGCCAAGCAGAGTGGGATCCTGACTTTATACAGAGTCTGCCCACACCTAGATTCCAAAACTGTAAGAAAATAATTTATGATGCTCATAAATTACTCGGTCTCAAGTAACAGTTGCAGCAGCCCAAAAGAGCCTTAAGATGAAATGTGTTGAAGGTTTTATACCAAGACTGTTCCCGGAGGATTTGAGTATTAAGATGTAACTAGCAGAATTGGAGCCAAACATCCTCCCACTGCCTCCTCACACTGACTGCTTGAACTTGGTTGCCAAGGTTTGTCCTCTGCCCCCACCTGGTCCGAGCACTCCCGCCTGACCTGAGAGCTTTTCCTCTGTGCAAGTGAACAACACACTGGTTTATTCCTGGCCTGATGTGAATGGTGTGTCCTTTACTGCTACGTCAACAGTTCTGTTTTTCAAAGACAGTGATGAAAAGGCGAATTTTCAGAATTGGACACGTACAAAGCATGCCAACAGACAAGCCTTTACTGATATATTTGAGGTTATCCTTAGGTCACAGGTTTCCTATGCAACGGAACGATAACGAGGAATTGGGAAATTGTTGCACTGACAAGTATCTGACACGATTCTTCCCCAGTACAGCATGCATACAAAGTGGAGAATATGAAATGCAAAATTCAGTTTAAACAAGTTTGCTTTTAAGAAATTGGCGATCTTTGGTGACAGGTCTAATTCTGAACATTTTATAGATTCATGAAATTAGGAATACTGTCAAGAGAACACTGTCCCTCCTTAGGCAGGAGTCTGTGTATCCTGATAGTTCTCAAAGCTCATAATGGCTTTTAATTCTATAAAACAAACAAACAAATAAATAGAAGCATTAGTTACATAAGCCTGAGAAATGCTTGCTTTAAACAGAAATTCTACAGTGCTAGGCTTCTCAGAACCTGTACTGTGCAGGAGTCCGCTGTGGACTTTGAAGGGATTTACCTGTGGTATTTATATCAAACCAGGAATTTGTTGTGTTTCTAAGAACGCTGATAAAGAAAAGTGAACATCAGCCTTTGGTGACACTGCTCATGTCCCTTTTTGTGGTTTTGTTTTATCCTGCTGTGGTCTCCTGTCTAAATGCCACTGCTGGGCCCTGCTGTATGATCTGTCAAATGTTCCTGAGAACAGACTTTACAAGCTGCATGGCTGTGTTTTGCAATATTTTCAGAGTGATTCTGTCTCTATGAATCTAATCACACAAATCTGGGAAAACACTCAGGGCTTTTGTTTGCATGCCTGTTTCTTCTCTAGTGTTAGTTTTTATTTAATTTTACAACAGTGTTCATTCTCAGGAGGTCGGAAACTGAAGAACTGGCCCCTCTCCACTAGAACAGAGAAGGACTTCTCTAGGTCAAATCCTGTGAGAGACAGTCTATAGCTGCAGATATTTCTTTCCTAAAATAAACAGTCATGGCAGGAACTGACTTTAGGAAGTTCAGAGGGTTAGGGAGAAGTGAGGGCAGATTGCTGAAACTAGCTGCTGTCACATGATCCCTGACCCCCTCCTGAGGTAACCAGGAACCTCCCACTCCCCTTGACCCTTCAGCTCTTCAATGCTGCTGTTGCTATCTTTTGTGAATTCTTTCTCCTAAGCTTGTCCAAGCCTTCAAACATGTGTAAAACTCTTTAAATGTTAACCTCCTAGGTGAACCACTTGTTTTCTGCCAGTCACTCATCTACAGTTATATTTATGCCAATTACTTCATGTGGACAGAGCCCACTCTGGGCCATGAAAATAAAAAGACTCCCTCTGGCTGGATCAATTAAAAACTAAACAAAACCTCGGGGCTCCAACTTTCCAAAAGATCTACAAGCACCCACTTACTGCAACCAATAGGTAATCTTCATGGGTATGAACCAGAGGGGTTCTGAAGAGCTGCCTAAATAATTGATAGGCACCACTCTAAATTAGAGTGGAGATTGGAGATGCCAAGCTTCGGCCATAAGAAGTCCCAGTGACGCTTGGGGTTAGCCACTGGGGATGCTAGACTGGCCTAACCGTGACATCATGGTATACTCTTTATGCCTCTTCTTCCCCTCCCACTGCACAGGCTTCTACCTATTCTTGGGACAAAAAAAAAAAAATACAGTATTTGCCCAAATGTTTTCTGCTATGGCTCCTGCTTGCATACTCTTTCTGTCATAATTTTAGAGATGATGGAAAGACCTCCCAAAGAGTTAGAGAAGAAATAAGATAAACCATGACTGCTAGAAACCTGCTGATATGTTCTCATATTTACTTGCTGGCCACAAAAATTTTGATATATACCAATATTGGATATAGCGAGGAACCTGCCTGACTTCGTTATGAAGGAAGGAGCTGTTATGCTGTACTGTTAAAAATTAGTTTCTATTACTGTAAGAGCCCAGTTGCTCTCTGTTTCCTGGAATCTGACCTTCCCCAAACTATGACCTTGACTTGTTTTTGAAAATACCCTTACCCTCCCCGATCCTCCTTGAACCCTCCCTAGTCACAGGGTAATCACAGGATTTTTTTTTTTTACTTTTCTTCTGTATTTTCTTATTGCCCCATTGTCTCTCTTCTATAAACTACTCATGATTTTGCTCCTTAGAAGGGATCCAAGACATGGAACCATGCTCTATTTTTTTTCTTTCTTTCTTTTTTGTTTTTGTTTTTGTTTTTCTAGACAAGGTTTCTCTGTGGCTTTGGAGCTTGTCCTGGAACTAGGCTCACCTCAAACTCACTGAGATCTACCTGTCTCTGCCTCCTGATTACTAATTGGGATTAAAGGCGTGAGCCGCCACCACCAGGTGAGACTGCTCTCTTTAACCTGACTTAGAAGGTAGTCTCTTGGATGCATTCCAATAAAAATCAAGCTTGCTTCGAATTTGGCTCAAATTGTGTTAGTGGTCTTATTATCGCCAATGGGATTAATATTTTCTGGAGGTCCCAGTGAGATACAAACCACCCAACCAAGTTCTAAACATGCCTATTGTTGGACTAGATATCCAAACATCAGGGAGGAGTTGCTCCAGACATCGCTCACACAGCCGCAATTGATGCAAAAGCAAGAGGATTTTTATTCTGTCATGACAGGGCCCTTCACTAGTACCAATTACTTAATTTCTCTAATTGGTTTCATCTTTTCTTCAGTCATCTCCCAGTACTCTCTTCGCTACCAAAGAAAGGGACAAGATTTCCATGAAAGCAGCTGAAGCACTTCCTGGAATAGCTTCAGTGACTGAGAGCAAAGGGCAGAGATGATGGACTGGGCTTTGCCAAAAAGACCCCAACGGGACTAGAATACAGAGAGATAGCATGTCACTCAATGAATGCCACCAGGTTCTGAGAGAAGGGATGAAATGGGCAGCCAGAAAGTCTACTGGCCTATCTAACAGATGTGAATTGGCTTCAGGTTTGCTGCAGCACCTCCTGGACACCTATCAGTTACACACTCCTATAGACCCAGAGGATCTGGCAAATCCCAAAGCTCTTAACCTGGCCTTTATTATTCAGCCAAACCCTGACATATGTAGAAAGATACAAAATATGGATGGGATTGCAAGAAAGAACAGGTCAGAACTATGAGGAAATAGGCCAGAAAGTGTTTGGTGTCAGATGCAGGAAGGAAGATCTTCTGATAAAGAACATGGAGCATGCCCCCAAGAACTACAATACAAGTCCCAGCCACTTTCAGCTCTGCCCATCAACACCATGATAAAAAGAGGAGACCTTTACAAATTGGTCAATGCACCTACAGCAGAGAAATTAGTCACTGGAAAAATGAATGTCCGTGCCAGAAACAGGTAGCCCCCACCAAGTCAAGCCAATCCTAGCTATGGAGGATTAGTGAGGCCAAGGCTCCTTCAACCTAGACCCCCAGGAGCCTATGGAAGTCTTCACCATAGGGGGCCAACCTGTAAAATTTCTGGTGGATACAGGGGTCTCATTTTGTCTTGGTTTTCTCATTCCTAAAATGGGGGGATCTCTTAATTCTTTCATTAGTTTTTAAGAAGTTTATAAGTTAATATGCATGAGATCCCATAAAGCACTGAAAATTGTTGAATTTTTATATTCTCAATTTTTGATTATTTGTTTGGGGGTGTAGGGATTTATTTGGGTTCAGATGTCATCATTAAGCCAAGCCCTTATCCCTGTTTCAGTTGTTTTAAGGCAAGAGTCAGCAAACTGCACAATACTAGATGGTAGAATTTTTTTCTCTAGACTAAGTACGATTTCTTTAAAACAGAACAATTCACACTTAGCTCACAACCACCCCCATCCCCTACACATGAAACAGGCTCAGACCAAGTAACCCACTTAGCTGTAATTTGTCAAACTATAAGGGGACAGCCATCCATCCTTGTCCATTAAAAAGTGGCAACTTCAGCATTGAAATCTAAATTACACAGGACAATAAATAAAATAATAAAACAAAATTATTCACCCAAGATTTGTAGACTGTGGGTAGGAAGAATATTGGCAGCCTCCTCCCTCTCTCAGCTGAGCCTAGTCTAAGAGAGTCATCCCTGGAAACATTATACCTGTGGGAATGATATTCATCCCCAGTGGATGAATTATGTTGACAATATTACACTCCAATGTTGTTAGGAACCTGCCTCGTTCTATAAATAATTTTATAGTTCTCAATTTCTCAGGCTCTTTCCGTCTAAACATCTTCCTTTTCAGACCGAATGGGGAAGGTGCTTAAACTGGTTTTGTTGAGCAAAAGAAAATGCATAGAGTTGAAAACTGCCAAGTCAGCAAAATCTCGGGAAGGTGAAGCTAGAAGAAACACGGTCTGAATGGGCAGCAGGCCAGGGCCCCACAAACCCAGAAGAAAGGGGAAGCAATCCTGAGAAATCCTTATGTCCTTCCCTGGGAGAATCTTCCTACATGAGTCCTCACACTAACCAGACTCTAGACATGGAAGGTTGTAGCTCAATGGGACCCATGGCAGAATGGAGACCTGAAGCATTCTTGGGAATCACTTTGGAGAAAGGACTCAATTATATCAGAATTATCAGAACAAATTTCTAATCAGAATATAAATTAACTAGACAAGATTTGAGCCAAAACCATATTCTGAATATAAAGACCCTTTGGAGTTCAGTTTCTCTCTTGCTTCAAGAACCCTGTACCTGTGATTCTCTACCTAGTTCTCTACCTAGTGGCTCTCTTGACAAACTCTCCAGAGCACAAATTGTCTGGAAAGCAAATGAAATCCTATCTCTTTGCTAATGAGTTAGAGCATGTGGCATTCTGTGTAATTAATTCTGCAGGACTTCTGGATAAAACCAACCTTTCACTTCCCATTTCTCTGAGTATTTGTCAGTATTTGTCTTTTATCTCTGACAGGATGGGCAATGAACTGTGATGGGAATATGTAAAAACTTGTTGGCTCAGTATTGCCGCATTGTGCGATTTTCCAATTAGAGAGTTAGAGGATTTATTCAAATAGGCCACAATGCTTTGTAATCCACAAATTTCAGACGGAACAATGTCTACACTACACAATGCCCCTTTCCATGAGACAGGATTCAAAACAGGTCATAGGAAACGGGATTGTGGTCAATTGCCTGTGCGATATTACACTTAAATTTTATTTAAGTATTCCACTATCACTTTTACAATAGACCTTTCGTCCATTCGTTTCTCATTTTTATGTGAGACAAATTCATCAGGGCCAGCGACAGTCTCGCTCTAAACACATCTGTGACGAAGACCGGAAGCAGCTGCTGTGCAAAACAAAGTCCACCTCCTTCAAAGGCCTCCTCTTCGCTACCCGTGTTCTTCACATGACTGCTGGCTGTGGGCGTGGAAGAACCCAGATCATGAGAAAACTCCTATTTCACCCCATGGGGAACCTTCTCTTGGCTTCACACAGGGACATCAATGCCCTCTATTCAAACTCTGACCATGTGGGGCAAGCTGGAAGCTTTAAGAAGCTGAAGTCACAAACCACCGCCCAACGTCTGCCAAGGAGCTGCCAAAGTTGTCATCCACTGGTGTCAGGGACAGAGTCACCAAGTTTCAAAGAGAAACTTTACCATCTCAGAAAAAAATTACCCATATTAACAAACTCTCTGACCAATAGCTTTCTAGGCTCAGGAATATCTGTATTTGGAGATTTCATTAATTTAAAATAAGAAATACAGTATCGTGCCCACTCTCTTCTCAGTATGAAACTTGAGATTTGGGTACATTTCTGTCTTAGCCATCCACTTGTTCTTTGTGATATAGAGGAGACATTCTGCTCAAATGAAGCAAGCAGCTGAACACTGATTCAAAATAATGTCTGCAGGGAAAAGGCCATAACCAGAGGTGCTTGCTTTTCATGATGGTGCCCTAGGTCCTGTCCAGGGAAAGGAATATTAAGAAAAAAAAATCATGACTACAATGTATATGAAAATATCCAAGGATTCAGCTATTCCCTCAAGAACTATTTATTGGAGATAGACACAGTCATACACTACACTGGTGAAAGACCAAAAATAAGCAAACCCAAGACCTTCACGGTGACTGTACTGGTTATTTCTGTCAACTTGACACAAAAGAGAGACATCTGGGTGAAGGAAACCTCAACTGAGAAAATGATGCTGGTCAATCACCTGTGCGGCATTCCTGGTTTAAATGATTGATGTGGAAGGGTCCCCCACACTACTACATAGGCAGTCCTAGGTTTATGGGGTGTATAAGAGAGCAAACTGGGGGACCGGAGAAGTGGCTCATTACTTAAAAACACTGGCTACTCTTCCAGAGGACATGGGTTCAATTCCTAGCAACCATGTGTCATATCACAATTATCTGTAACTACAGTTCCAGAGGATCCCTACGTCCTCTCCTGGCCTTCCCTGGCACCAGGCACATATGTGGCATATGCACATATATACAGTGGAACACTCATACACATGTTTTGTTTTGTTTGTTTTTAGAGACAGGGTTTCTCTGTGTAGCTTTGGTGCCTGTCTTGGAACTCATTCTGTAGACCAGGCTGACCTCGAACTCAAGAAATCCACCTGCCTCTGCCTCCTAAGTGCTGGGATTAGAGGCATGTGCTACCACTCCACAGCCCCCAGATGCATATTTTAGAAGAAGAAGAAAGAAGAAGAAGAAGAAGAAGAAGAAGAAGAAGAAGAAGAAGAAGAAGAAGAAGAAGAAGAAGAAGAAGAAGAGGAGGAGGAG
>NC_022022.1:43041611-43047598 GCF_000317375.1 Microtus ochrogaster | reverse complement strand
GAAGAAAAGAAGAAAAGAAGAAGAAGAAGAAGAAGAAGAAGAAGAAGAAGAAGAAGAAGAAGAAGAAGAAGAAGAAGAAGAAGAAGAAGGCTGAGAGAGCCATGGGTAGCAAGCCTGTAAGCCACATACATCTTCCATGGCCTCTGCTTCAGTTCATGCCTCCAGGTTCCTGCCTTTAGTTGTCATTCTGACTCCCCTTCATGATGGGCTGCAAAATACAATAAATCCTTTTCTTCCTCGAGTTGCTTTTGGTCATTGTCTTAGTTCTCCTTCTCTTGTGAAGAGACACTGTGACCACAGCGATTCTCTAAAGAAAGCCTATAGTACAGTTTCAGAGCATTAGCCCTTGGCCATCATGGCAGGAAGCAGACAGGCACTGAGTTGGAGCAGGAGCTGAGAACTTAAAAGTCCTGATCCACAGGCAATAGGCAGAGGGGAGACTGAGACGGGTGTGAGCATTTGACACTCCAAAGCACACTCCCAATGACACACCTCCTCCAACAAGGACACACCTCCTAATCCTTCCCAAACAGTTCATCAGCTGGGAACTAAGCACACAAGTAGATGGGGTTATGGAACCATTCTCCTTTAAACCACTACAGTCATTGCATGCATCACAGGATTAGTAAACAGACCAGGAGAGTGGGTTATACAATCTGCTCTTGAAGACAAATGTGAAGAAATCATTTCCAAAATAATTAATCACAAGGCCAAGAGTTATAAAGGAAGTGGAGAGAACTATGGAAGGGTATGGCAGAGAATATCCTGAGGAGGCAGGATTCAAAGGTGGAGTGTTGTTCTCACATGCAAAGCAATGCATCTGAACACTTTAAAAGGGGGAACATTTTACCATGGCACCAAACCGTAAAGATGTCATTGAACATGCAATGGGTTGAACCCCATGGATGGAGCCGAAAGTCCCTGTCATTTAGATCAGAGGTGGGAAATATCGTGTGCAGTTGACCAATTCTGGCTTCTCTGTGAAGGAAAGCAAAGACTGAGTATGTACAATGTTTGACCATTGTCTGCTCCTAATGCTCTAGCCTCTCTGGTTTTTTTCAATCTGTTAATACAGGAATGTGAGCCTTGAAGTCCTCAGACAGAGCGTCCCTTGAGTACCCACATCCTCTCAGAACCTAGAACTTCTCTATTCATCGCTCTTCCTCCTAGCTTTCTCCTGAACGTCTGTCTTAATGACTTCTCTGTCCCTATGACAAAAGATCTTGAGAAAAGCACCTGGGAAGGTTCACAGGGTGAGGTTCTAGTGCATCACTGCAAAAAAGGTATAGCAGCTAGAGCCTAGGTCCCATCACGTCTATTATCAGAACCAAATAAATGATGAAAACTCATCTCCTGCTTATTATACAGCCGAGGATCCCACCCACATAACGGGGCCACCTACAGTGCATGGGTCTTCCTACTTCAGTTAACATAATGATCTCCCCAGAACATTCAGAACCTGACACCCAGGTAATTCTAGATCTTACCCAGTCTTCACCTGGCATGTCCAGTCCACCACAGGGCTCCTGTAAGAAGCCTCTGGGGGTTATCATCTTAGCACGCATACCTCCAACACAGACTGGAGTCTTGCTTTGAACTCCAATGTGGGAGTTGAAGCTTTGCTACCAGCTTACAGTTTCCACCTGATGATGCCCTTTGCTGGTCACAGCACCCTGCATCAAAACATCTGGACTCCTCATGTCACCTACTGACATTTCTTCCCTCCTTTATTCCAAAGATCCTCTCAGAAATCTTCCCTTTAAAGACCCAGCTTCCCCCTCGGTGATTGGGCCACTCTGAGGCAAACAAGATCCTTCTATGGGATTTGTTTCAGTATTTCTGTTCCACACCCTTCAGGGGTCTCAAGTTTCTTATGGTAAAATCCACTCACACCACATAAGAACCTTGAGAGCCAGGCTCCACTTACCCAGTTCCCACCATCACCCAGGACCTTTATTTAAGAACTTGATTGAGGATCTAGACAAGCTGTGGTGCTAACGTAAGTCTCCACTTGCTTCTAACAAAATTGACTTTGGCATTGCTGCTGGGAAAGGAACCGGCACCCCTAAAAGTCAATAAAAATATCCTACTAGTCCCCAAAACGTACTCATTTAGTATTTCAGCAAAACAAACCTATAGTAACTGTTGAAAGCTGACATGAAGCTGGATTTTAAAACCAAATAACCTGTAACACGATGGTATTTATCAGTGGCCAGTAATTTGTTTCATTATCAAACTGTTCATTTTTAATGCAGCTGCCAAAGAGTTCCCTAGTTGAAAATGCAAGCACACTGAAGAATGAGAAGAAAACCGGGAACATTTTGTTGAATAGCTCCACAGTCGCCCCTGCTTTGACCCAGCTGAGGCGAATTACTAACTGAATGCGTTTTGCATATAATTTTTCTTAATAGAAAAGTCAATTTTCCCCCGGCCCACAGAAATAAATATTGAGCAAGTCATTTTTTTAAATATCCATTCCAAGGGGTGACAGAATATTAGTGTGCCTCCGGGGCTCTCGTCTCCAGTGTGCCCACGCCAGCCTCCACTTTAATGGGCTCTCTCTTTCAGAACTCAGCTGTACCCCCTTCTTCCCTATTTATTTTAAATAATCCTCATTTAAAGAGACTCCGCGTGGCTGTATCTAAGGTGCTCCCTCTTGCCCTTGCTCTGTTTTCTGCCCTCCTCCCTGCCCCATCTCTCTTTCTGAGTATCTGTCTTTATGCATCTCAGGTTCAGAGCAGGTGATTCTGCCCCTTCTCATGATGTGGTATATTTAGGCATCAACAGTGCTAAGATCGCAGAAGGTCCCCAACAATCACTAGATAGATGAACAAATAAGCTGCAGATGAAGAGTGTTAGACTTCTGTCTCCTTCTAGAATGTTCCCCTGCCACTGTATCCATGGCATCTGGTTATGATATTGTGCTTGAGTCTTTGACCATGAGCTAAGGACAGACTCACCTGCTGCCTCCGCTCCGCTCAAGGCTACACTCAACACTAAAGCTTTAGATAGCACAAGTTCATGATCTCCTTATGGTGTTGATTATGGCCAAACCTTCCACATTTTCCCCTAGTTCTCATGGAGTCCTACAGACACCAGGAAGCAGTTCAGTTAATAAGGCGCAGGCTCCCGACTCAGAAGGAGTTACTGCTGATGTGGCATTAGTCAGCATGTAGAAACAAGAGCATCAGATTTGGGGCTGGCTGAGAGGTTCTCTCTACAGTCTTCAGCATGTGCCTGATCTGTGCCAGGTACTGTTGTCCGCTAACACTGTTTAAAACATGGAAATCTCACATGAAAGTAGATACAGCTGTGATAGACCATTCCACGCAGGAGAAATCTCAGGGCAGGACCATTAAATACATTGTCCAAGGTGGCCCATTTCAGGATTGACAGAAGCAACCCCCGAGGTGAGTCTGACCTCAGGGTGCCAAAGGCCTTGAAGCAGCTTGTGTCTTTTCCCCCAGTGAATATTCAGAAGAAATACAAGCTCATTTTGAAACCAAAAGAAACTATTAGAAAGCAGGCAATCCTTCTATTTCAGGTATTTTAATTCTTCATGTTGAGTTTTCTCCCAGCTGTTGTATAGTCTACTCTTTTTAAGATCTATTTATTTATTATGTATACAACATTCTGTCTCAATGTATGCCCGCATGCCAGAGCAGGGCACCAGATCTGATTACAGATGGTTGTGAGCTACCATGTGGTTGCTGGGAATTGAACTCAGGACCTCTGGAAGAGCAGCCAGTGCTCTTAACCACTGAGCCATCTCTCCAGCCCCGTACAGTCTACTTTTGTGTAAATAAAACTTCTTTAAATGAAAGTTTGTCTCATCTTACTCATGTCTAAAATTAAATGAGATTGATTAGGAAACACTCAAGAAAATATCCAAGGAAATGACTTCAAGTATATTCTGTGAAATATTTTAAACACCACGTTGGGAAGAAATCCACACAAAGCATAAATTATTGTCATTCATACTTGTTGTATTTCTTAAATCTCTAATGATGTGGTTATATCTAAATAAATCAAGAACTAAGGACACTTTCCTGGGGGAAGAGGTTGCCTTGTTAGTTAAATTCAAAATGAGCAAAACATTTGGGAAATTATCAAAAAAAAGAGTTAAATGGTGGCAAGGAAAGCAAGATGGGGACCCTGCCACAGCCACCACTCTGCAGCCTGGGCTGTGCAACCCCTCTAGGAAATTCTGGAGAGGAACACAAGGGTGGGACTCTGGCTGCCAACTATGACATGAGTCCCACTCTGGAACTCAGTGGTGGAAGGAGAGAGCAGAGTCTCCGGTGCTGTCCTCCGACACGTAGTGGTACATACAACACACCACAAATGAATGTAAAACATGCAATGGACCAGGCTTTTCCTTGTAGGCTACCAACTAGTTCCCAAATCATGACACAGAGACTTCTTAGTTATGAATGCTCAGCCTAGCTTAGGCTCCTTTCTGTCCAGCTCTTCTAACTCAAGTTAACCTGTTTCTCCTTATCTACCTTTTGCCTTGGGGCTTTTTACATTTCTCTTCTCCTATATATCTTATTTTCACTGATTCTCATGTCTGCCCTGTTGATGGCTGCCTGACTTCTTGGGCATGTTCCCCCTCTTTCTCCTCCCCTTCTTCTTTCCCTCTCGCTCTGTTTCAGCCTCAATTTCTCTTCTGACTTCTCCTCTCTGCTCACTATCTCTGCCTGTCCTTTCTGGGCCTCGCTATTGGACACTCTCTTTATTAGACCAGTCGGGTGCCTTTGGCAGGCAAGGTGAAACAAATGCAAGCATGTTTACATAATGAAACACATCCTTACATCATTAAATAAATACAGCATACAGAAGTGTTGGAAGCCATCTATCTAAATATATCTATTTAACCTTGAAAACATAATACTATGACTACAAATTTCATTACTATAGATGACTAACTACTAACTTGCATTTCTTAACTATTATTATATTCTAAAGGAATTGCTTAGGTACAATACCTTAAACAAGAATAGAAACATATATACAGTAAAACAAAAATAACTTTAAATTTGTATCACTATACAACTATCCAAACAATGCAAAATATTTGAGTTTAATAGTTGTCTTCTTATCCTATATTTCTATATTCACAAAGTGATGATAAACATTCATTACCCACTGAGTAACCAAAAATCACCCACTACATGGGAGTATGGGCATTGTGTTCTCTTGACGGCTTGTTGTCTGTGGGTGAGAAGGCACCTTTTTAGTAAACCTGATTCCGAAGGAAACTTGCTATAACATTTGTTGTCCAGTCCCTGTGCAATAGGAAAGCACAAGGCTTTGTAGTCCTGGATGGAATAGTCTGTAGGGCTGGACCATCTCAGGCAGCAGCCTCAGAGTTGTTCTGCATGCAGATCTCTGAGAGGATCAATCACCTAGGCCACCCCTTGTCACTGGTGTGTGGTCCACTTGCTATGAAAACCTCCAAACTTTCTAAGGTAACACACATATCTGCATTAACACAAATATGGGTTGTGAGTTGTACACAAGCAGCCAAAGATTATTTTTTTGTTTTATATTTGAGCAGGTAAAAAATACACATCAGCTCTCTTGTAGTTTTCTAGGATTATTTCTTTATGTCTGTAGCCAAGATTTTCAGGAGGTCTCCCCCAGTCAAACCTGATCTCTACCAACCTTGGATGAACCCACAGCCTTTTACTTCCTGTGGAAACAGAAGCATAACCTCTTCCCCAGAGCAATACAATTTTTAACTCCATTTTAAAGTTAAGGCATTCCTAAAGTATCTAGGCTGGTTTAATTCAGCAGTCCCTGTCACAATCTCATGTCAATCAGCAGCTGCCATTCTCTCACCTGCATTTAAAACATTCTTACATCGTTAAAAAATGCAGCATAAACAAATGTAAAACACCTTCACACAGTTGAAGTAATATTCTGTAACATAAACAAGTGTAAAACGCCTTCACACAACTGAAGTAATATTCTCCATCATAAAC
>NC_022022.1:43028263-43040186 GCF_000317375.1 Microtus ochrogaster | reverse complement strand
CATAAACAAGTGTAAAACACCTTTACACAGCTGAAGTAATATTCTGCAGCATAAACAAATGTAACATATCTTTACACAGTTAAAATAATGATCTACAACAACACAATACTCATAATTAGAGAGGAAGTAAAACAGTTGTTAAATAGTATGAAGAAATTTGAAACAAACAAAAGATAGAAGACTATGTATGAACTTATTAGGCTTCCAACATTTACTATGTGCCACAAGTTAAAAATATCTGTGCACTGGTGCCAAAGGATCTGAAAGTGGAAGTTAAATGGTTCAGAAGAAGGATCAGTGCACACTTGTGGGGTCGGATGGTTCAGAAGAAGGATCAGTGCACACTTGTGGGGTTGGGTGGTTCAGAAGAAGAATCAGTGCACACTTGTGGGGTCGGATGGTTCAGAGGAAGGATCAGTGCACACTTGTGGAGTGGAGTCGGATGGTTCAGAGGAAGGGTCAGTGCACACTTGTGGGGTCGGATGGGTCAGAGGAAGGGTCAGTGCACACCTCTGGGGTCGGGTGCAGCTGGCTGGACTTTGCTGTCTGCCTGCAAGGGCTGGAATTCAGTGACCTTTACTAAAGCAAAGCCCTAACTGGGCAAAGCTGCTGGAACAAGGCAAACGCCATTGTTAAATGTAGGCTTCACTGCATTTACCTGAGACCAACAACATAGTCTACAGAGAGCTGGGAAGTCAGTGCTGTGGAGGGGAAGAAGGTTGTGGAACTTAACTGACATGTCTACACAGTTCACGGGAAAGCCAAGTCTCACCCCTGCATCTGTCCAGCAGACTGAGGTGGTTTCTTGTGCCATGAAGTAGACACAACCCCACAGAAAATGGATCGCCTCCTGTGCGCTGGTCAGTGATCCAGATCAGCCTATCTACCCAGCAAGTTCCAGGCCAGCAGGGGCTATGCAGCGAGACCTTGTCTGAACAAAATTTAATTTTAAAAAGTCAAAAGGTAAAACAAGGAGATGGGGTAGCAATTACTTATCTCGGAGGGACCCTGTCTCCTCCTGAGCAGGTCAGCACACACAGCAATAACATGCAGAGTCCTGCGAGCTATAGTCAGAAGCCTGAACTCACAGATGCAAAAGCTACATTCAGTGTTTTCAATGAATAACCAGAAAAGCATAAATTGAATATTTCCTAAAAGAAAACTCTAACTCTTCTACAAACCTTTAAAACAGACTGTATCAAATGTAGAAGCTGTTTATCAAGTTGATAACTCCTGATCAACAAATAGACATGTCAGAAAAGGAAAAACCCAATCACTGCCGATAAAGGCAATTTTCCTGCTAGAAAATAAAATCCATCTCTCCGAAACTGAGGGGTTTAATGGTAGGCACTGCCATGAGAAAGTGGTTATTCTCTGTTTATTCTCTATCTGTCCTGGGACCAAGCAGAGAAGTTCTGAAGATAAGCTTTACCCTTCCAAACTCAGGGGCATCCTCTAAAATTTAGATTGCACTGGTTACAGCTGGTGATGCTGGCCTAAACAAACAAACAGGAAAGAAGTGACCAGTAGAATGCCTGCCCTTTGCCAGGTTCTAGAACCATCCTCATTCACAACCCTTTATTCATTCACCCAATTTCCTCATCAGCTGAAGCTGGGAGCTTCTCAAGGCTGCTGGCTCCCTTAGATAATCAGGGCTACTGAAGGTGCTCTTGTCTTATTTGAAATTTAATTTGTTCGAGTTAACCCTGACATACTACAGTCCTCGTATCGCAGGTTGAGAGACTCGGGCTTACAGAGACCAAAGGTCACGCCTGTAGCCACCTTCCCACTATCAGATGCTAAGTGACCAAATGTTAACGGAATAGTCAAGCAGGATGTCCTACACCTGTAGTCACAGAAGCCCAAAGGCTCAGACACGAGGATCTCCATGAGTTACATACATAGATTGTTGGTTTATCAAAATAGGGTTTCCCTGTGTGTAACTCTGGCTGTTCTGAAACTCGCTCTGTAGACAAGGCTGGCCTCAAACTCAGAGATCCACCTACCTCTGCCTCCCAAGTGCTGGGTTTGAATTTGTGTGTCACCATGCCCAGTTTCAATCAATATTTTTAAATGACAGCTCAATATCTCTAAGGCAGTAGCTAAATACGTATATGTGTTTGTGTGCTATTTATGTGTGTTATATATGACACATCATGTGATATATGCATATATATGAGTGGATAAAAAACATACACACACACACACACAAAGTTAGTTCCCTCTGTTCCCATAAGTTCCACATGCATGAGTTCAGCTAAGTAATGCTAGAAAACATATTTTGAGGAGCGTCTTTACTAAGCACAGATATTTTCTTGCTTTACCCCACACAATGCAGTTTGCTAACTATTCTTGTTGTGCTGACATTGTATTCAGAATTATAAATAAACCAAAGATGATGGACAGAATATATAGCTTGTGTATAGGTTGGATTTAGATCCTGTATTGCTCAGCATATGGGAAGGGAGTATCATCGTGGGAAGGAGAGGGCTCTTGGTAGCCATTCCCCACAGGAACGGGGGGATAATGAGACAAACTTTCAAGAACTTCACTGTTTAGAAATCTCTTGCCTTTTCAATATCACAATGACAGTGCGAAGAGGGACGAGATACAAGGTCTTACTTACATAGAGCAGAGGACAGGCATCAACCTAAGTATTGGGATTCCTTACCTGGGAATATTATGTGGATCTTTCCCTGAAAGCAGAAGCAGGGGCTGTGACAGGCATGTCTATGGTTAAACAATTAAAAATTAAAATTGTGTTTTAAAATATACAACAGATTAGGACAACTGGTGTTCCTGTGATCTGGCTCTCTAGTGCTGCAGGAGTTTATCTCCCCCAAAAAAAGTCATTGCTGATAACAATTCTACAAATGCAGTTTTCGATATCATTTAATCCTCACAACAACCACAAGCTAGGAATTAAAATCCTCGCCTCAAAAACGAGATGGCATGGGTTCAGAAGTGGGAAAAGGTCCCCGGAGGCGGGAGCAACATCTGAGCACAGGTGGGCCCCTCCGAAGCACCCAGACCCCAATGCTTGACCCACCTCCCCCAGACCGGGGGCCTGAGACGTCCGTCCTATGATCAGACAGTGGGGAAATGCCTGCAGCAGAGGTGAATGCTCAGACCACTGAGATGCATGGATTCCGGTCCATCCAACACTTCTACAAACAGTGATGAATCATTCTCTTTCCGCATAGCTCGTTCTAAGTGTAATGAGCTGGTGATTCATGCCCCTTGTAAAATCACCCTTGGCCCACCATTTTTCAACAACGCGTTGGGGTAAAAATAGTCTCTATGGGTTGAGGCACGTGTATCTGCAGAGATGTCGTTACTGCTGCATAAATAGCACTCCGTTATATTTTAATGGATTATTTTCTCCATCTGTTCAAATCTGTGCTATTTATTACCCTGAAGGAGGCAATATTATCTGCCCTAATTACCAGCCTTAAAGTTTTTGACTCAGCCAGCTCTTGGCTCTGAATTAAGGGATTTGGATCTGTTTTATATTTCTTAACACATTTTTGCTTAAATTTGTTTTAGTCTCTCTCTCTCTCTCTCTCTCTCTCTCTCTCTCTCACTCACACACACACACACACACACACACACACACACACACACACACTATAAACCAAGATTCTTTAGTCTGTTGTGCGGGTTCCCCATGGAAAAAAGTCTTATACCATGGTCACTCCTGACAGCACAAACTGTCACCACCGTAAAGACCTGGTAATAGCAAATGCCAGGGAAGGAATTGTCTTTCTGAAGATGTCTCATCACTGAGAACACAGTCTGAGGATGCACAGGAAGAGCTTCCACTATTGTTAACAGGCACTATACATGAACAGTGCCCATTATCACTAACGGGAACTAAGTGCCTACGCAAGGGGAGAGGACGGTGAAAACCACCCACCCAAGAGACAAGCAAACCTCAGTTGCCTGCTGGAGAATGTTTAAATTGAAAGCAGAACAGAGCTGAAGGTAGAACCACAGGGGAACTGTTTAAACTCGAGTGTAGTGGGAATCATCTCTCCTCTTTCTGCTCTGTGTCTCGACTTCCGCAGCTGTGCATCCCGATGAGAGCCAACGACCTTGTGGTCTCCTCCACAAGTGACCTGGAAATAAATTTCACACTTCCGTTGACTCAAATGACGGGCTTGAGGGAGCTTTGTCGGGGGAAGGAAACGGTGCTTGGGCAGCTGCGTCACAGCACAGGCAAAACACAAAGCACATGGTGTGCTTAATGGCACGTAATGGCCCAGGATGGAATGGGAAAGCAACATTGTTATAGCAATTTGGTCTATCATTCCTCAGTCCTGGAAAACATCTGTTCTCTCATGTCATTGCCGAGAGCAACGAAAGAAAAGCAGGAACACAATTCCCATCTACCCAAGGGCCAGGTACAGGCTCTGTAGTTACAGACGGTGCCTACAGTGTCTCAGAGCCATGTCTTGGTCCAGGCTCTTTACCTAGAAGTAAACCTATCTCTGAGAAACAACCGTCCATCCAGGACCTGAGGGTGCACAACCTTGTATTCAGAATCCAGACACTTTTCTCACTCTGTGTCCGGTGGCTTTGTGTTCAGAGGATGGAGGCTCCTGAAGTGAATCTCCCTTTCCTGGCAGTGCACTGGTGTCTGGGGACCAAATGCACAGATGGGGAAAAGAGTTGCTCGCTCCAGGGGGACTGATTCCAGAACTCTGGAGAGATGGGGCTGCGTGCTACTCAGGCTCTTGCCTGCACCCGTTATTTCCAAAAATACTTTCAAACACAAATCTCAACAAGTGCTGATTTTTAAGAGATAGAGAGCATGGATATGGAAATAGAAGGTGCCTTATGTTTCCCATATGCTAATTTATTATTTACAAGGTGACCTCACACCCCACGTGCTTCCATAAGTTAGAGACCCGGTTTCAAACCCTGTGGTGGGACAGCTTGATGGAGGTCCCTGCCCTTATCTGGCAAGTGTCGCTGTAGTCACACACCCCAAGCAGACGATCATGAAGGAGAATAAAGAAAAGAGGACAGGTGTGGATTGGGGTAGAGAACACAGTGTGGGCATAAAGAAAAGCAGAGAGAAAGGGGATGAGAAAATAGGTGGGTTGGGGGAAGTCGGGTAGAGACCCTGAGCCCATGGCATTTGAGAGGCACTGTGCGGAGCTGGGCTTGGGAGCCTGAGTGAGGTTTGCTCTCAGCTCAGCTCTCCTCTCTATATAGTTGTTGGTGAACTGGATAAGCCTTTCCTCCATTTCCCCGTCTCTCAGAAGCAAAGGCTGCACACCCTATTTTCCCTGCTAGACAGCTTAGGCAATTCTCGAAAGTATTCGATAAACTCTTGAGAACTGCAACACAGAAATCCTAATTTTCTGGCAGATTATCAAAGTGCGTGATTGGAGACAAAAATCATACGGAAGGGATCACCTCTGTCCAGACACCGGAATACTCTCTTCCCTTGCACACAAAAGCAGAGTGTTCATCCACGGAGCTGCAGCCCAAGCCCAGGTGCTTCTCTGGCACCTGATCTGCAATGAGCACCCTCATTCAATACCATCTTTATCCTGTCTGAAAAACAAATCAAGAGACCTAAAACCTGCTATGAAAACAATTATTTCATTTGGTGCCAATTCAAAGGTGGGCAGCTTGATGAATCTTTCAGAAGTCACATAACCCAAAATTTCCCATCTGAAAAGCAAGGCAGTGTCAACCTGGATTAGAGTCATTTCTGCTTTCTCCAGAGGAAACTCCCTCCTAGCAACAGAGAAAGGACTACAGGCAGGGAAGCACCCAATGAGCACACCTCAGAGTGGCTGTTCCCTGTTATGGAGGTGACACATCATTATTGACTCCGACAGCTACTGGTAGAAGTAGCTCTCTACCCAACCCAATGCTCTGGGGTCCTGAGGCAATGTGAGCATCTTACTCTGTGGCATTTGTCATGAGCTAACTGTCACTGTGCTTTGTACATTTAATTGCATCTTTATCTATTCGTGTTTTCCTTGATGAACAGCAATCACTTTAGCTATGTCTCCTTTCAGGCTGAACACAGCACAAAAACACAGTTAGAGACTTCATTAATATATATATATGTGTGTGTGTGTGTGTGTGTGTGTGTGTGTGTGTGTCTTTTGGTAGATTTAAAAACCATGTAGATACAACAATTTTACAGAAGTATAGACCAGCATATATATGTTAAAATAGTTAATCGCTTGAATAATTAATTAATTCCTCTTTGTATAAACAAGTACCCAGTGAGCCAAGTAGAACAGCTGATTCTGTTATAAGCATGAAAAACTGCCAAGCTGATCTAGGACACAATACTCTCGTTCCTGATACTATCTTGTAGCTCTTAGAAAAGACAAAGGAATGGCAGTTTGGTCTGCAGACACACTGGAGGACCATGTCTTCTGTGATACGGTGTTGATATAATTGTTTACATCTAAGAAATATCGTTTCTTACAACTCCATTCAATGGTTTATTTTTCTTTGATTTGGAGTTGAGGGTTTCCTTTCAGTGATGTCAGTATTTGCATAAAGTATGCAGCCATTGGTCTACTTCGGGGATATCAAACCAATTCCTGCAGGAAGATAACGCTATGCCGTGACTCGGTGAATTCTTGGGAGTTTAGTGAACAGGATGAGTGTCAGAGGTGATCCTCTAAACATGCATGACTTGGCAATCTGCTAATATTACCAATCCACTTATCACTGGAGTTTTTGCAAGACTTAAATGTAATATGACATGAATGTTATCTGTACATTGCAAACACCATAAAAAGGTTCCTTTATACTGACTAAGGTAGATGCTGTGTGTCTGATATTTACTAGAACAAGGAATAGGGCATCTACTGCAGCTTCACAGTGTAGGTGCTATTATCCCATCTATGAGATGAGGAAAGATCCTCTGATTAATAAGTATTATGTCCAGCCTCAGATATCCATAGAAGGGAAAAGTCAGAAGTTTGAATCCCAAATGACTGAGTCCAACTCAGTCTCTCCGAGCATCAATGGAGAGGGTGCCTGAACTGGCCGTCTCCAGTAATCTGACTGATGACTGCCCTAATAGCAATTAGAGAACCTTCATCCAGGAATTGATGGCAACAGATGCAGAAATACACAACCACGTACTGACCGGAGCTCTCGTATGAGCCAGGAAGGTCAAGGTCATCACAAGGGAACCCACAGAAACAACTAACCTGCACTAATAGGAACTCACAGACTCTGCACTGACAGCTAGGGAGTCCGAATGAGACAGACCTGGGTCTTCTGCATATGTGTGATCGTTGTACAGTTTGGTCTACCTGCTGGACTACTAGCAGAGGGCCTTTCCCTAATACTTTGGCTGGCTTTGGGGAGCCTATTCCTCTTACCATGTTGCTTTGTCCAGCCTTAATACAAAGGAAGAAACTTAGTCCTTCCTTAATTTAATATGCCATGCTTTGTTGACACCCATGGGAGGCCTGCCCCTTTCAGAACAGAAACAGAGGAGTGGATTGGGGGTGCAGAGGGGAGGTGGGGGGAAGGAACTGGAGTAGAAGAGGGAGAAGGAAACTGTGGTTTGGATGTAAAATAAATTAAAAAAAAACTTAATGAAAATAAAAAATAAATAGACTACTGGCATTGGGAAGGGATGGTCGGGAGGTTGAGGCACTCATGCAAGCATGCATGCCTCCATTTTCATCTCCTTGATCATCTGCAGCATCCTTGTAGCCCTGACTTTGGTGCAGGCCACAGGTGCAATCTGCATTGCAGTGTCTCTCATCCTCTTAAGGTTTGCTTCACAAATCTCTAGGAACACAAAGGATCTATGTGATATGGATGCCCATCTGATCTTTGACTTCCTAAATACTGTGGAGGACATGTACAGATGCAAGCAATATCTCAGGTCACAGGAGGTCAGACTCGCTCAGATCCACGGTGGAAAGGTACAAGTATCTTTAGTCAGACTGCATGCCATCAGATGAAAGACAGCCACAATATAAAGGTAAGATTACTTGATGTAAAGGTCAAGCATTTCCATTGGGGAAGGACACCCATTTATAAGTTCCCTGTCCCCAGATCTTCTGAGAAGGTCCCTATCACGTTGTCAGGAGATGTGGTGGAATGGAAACTGAGAGATAAAACAAAGAACTTCTTCAGATGTGAGAGAGCGAGCTTCCATCTTTGTAAATCTTTACCAAAACCTGCTTCATGTAAATAAGTCTTTATTGTGGAAAGACTTACTGCTCATTAACACTGTCAAAGAGACACAATGCTATCCGTTAATACTAATTAATTATAAAGAAATAACCAGAAACAAGTATGAATGTAAGTCCATTTGGCAAAACAATTTGTCTTAGACTCTTCAGCGTGGGTAATTTCAGGAAAGACGAAAGAAACCGAGGAAGAGTATAGAGAACAATGTTGAACTACCCTCAGAGACTAAAGGTGTGTGCAATCAATGTCAATGCATGTTTCCAATAGAGAACTTTCCCAAATACTGGAAAGCAGAAATATCACATTCTCTTGCCATCTCAATCCCGTGTATGTCTGTCCAAAGGGATATGATTGTCACCTCAAAGAAGTAGTTTCCCCACTATGCTCGTTGTAATACCATTCACAAGAGTAAAGACAGCCCAAGTATCAGTCCATGGATAAGTGGATAAAGGAACTATCACAAGGAAATATGTGTGGACGCAATCGAATATCTTTTAGCCTCAGAAAAGAAAAAAAGAAATCCTGTCATTTATAACAGCGTGGATGAGCCCAGAAGGTGTTACTATGGGTGAAAACTTAAGCAGAAAGGTACATACTGTGAGATCTCACTTACATGTGAGATCTGAAGACGTCAACGTGAAGATAACAGAGAAAACGGTTATAGGATTTGGGACTAGGGGCCAATGCAGACGTGGTAACTAAAGGACCCAAGTTCTCAGTTGTAGGATAGATAACTGATGCAGACCCTGGTGATGTGGAGTGGGAGATGGAGGCAGCCTTGGTAAGTAGACTTTCTATGGAAAAACGGGAGCTGTGGTCTAGAATGAGAACGGGAGAATCAAGACAGCCACTAACATGGATCTAGAGCTGTGTATCAAGATGTAGAAGGAAGTAGACTTTCTCCTATGAATCCACCTCGCTCCCCTTCTCAGCAAGAGGACCACCCTCTATGGGTTTATTAAAATTTAATCGTCATTTTAAACAGAGCTTATTGTAATTGTGCTTGTGGATAATAAATCTCCTTTCCTTTCTCCTTCCAGAGCTGGCTGTGTTTTCATGGTATGAATTTCTGGGCCCTTGCAACCACAGCTGCTCCACATCAATCTTGCATGAACACCACCAACCGAAAAAAGTGCATGTACCAGCAGAAGGTGAGTCACACACAGAGCCTCTCAGCCAGGGCTGGTCCCCCTGATGTGTAATCAATCAACAGGAAAGGTGTGCCTTTTGCAAAGTTCCTCAAAGAGGTCACTTTCCTAGGTGTGATCAATCTCCCCCATGCTGATCCTGTTACAGAGATTACCAGTCTACCCTCACAGCTTCTCCTCCGGGGAGCAAAGGCGTGTCTGGGAATGTCCAGTGTGGTGCGTCTCGGCAGGTCGGATTAGTTGATAACATAACACACTGTAAATTCTCTTCATAAGTAAACAGCAACTGGAGATTTTGAGACACCCGAAAGCACACTGTTTGGGGTGGGATTATGCCGAGCAATTATAAACAAACCACAGAAGTCACCCTCCCCTCAACAGGAGTCAACAATTCTTTCCTGTGTCATAGAAAGAAGGCGGGGAAGTCGTCCATGCTCTGTGTCCCAGAAAGTTCTCGATGGGCAGTAAGTAGCATTTATTCTCATGACCTGTGCAGGAGATAGGAAAGAAAGCCGCTTTTACTGAGTACTCAGTATATCATCCATGCTCTCCTCTCTAAGACTCAGTATAACTCTCAACTCCCTCTGGAAAGCCTGCCCTAGCTACTTCCCAAGCCAAAGAGTGATGGGTCCCTCTGCCTGCCAGTCTGCATGCGCCACAGGGAGGCCAGGGGATCAGGGTAAACATTATTCTGCATGTAACTGTGATGGTTTTCTGCATAACATGACTTTTGAATTTGAGTTTTGGTTTTTTTGTTTGTGTGTGTGTGTGTGTGTGTGTGTGTGTGTGTGTGTGTGTGTGTCCACGCTTGTGTGTGGAAGCCAGAGCTGAACATCAGCAGTAAGGACCGCTGCCTTGGCCTGGGAGCAGAAGTGCTGCTCCCAATTCGAGCTGTGGTGGCTGGTACTGCTGAAGGCTGCTGCCAGACGAGGGAATGCAGAGTCACGGAATGTCCCTCCTCCTGAAGAGCATCTTCTGTGGTGCTGCTGGGTGTCCTCGAGGAAACAGAAGCATTCAAAGCCTTTCTGGTTTATATTTAGGGGCAGTACACTGGGCTTTTAATCTGCAAGTTGCTGCACACTGCAAGTTGCTGCACCAGGAAAGACACAATCAAGGGTAGAGAAGCCCCTCCAACAATGCGGCCCCAGCCAGGATGTAGTAAAGAACCAGAGGGCTCATGTGAAATTGAGAACTGGGCCTGTCTTTCAGCCACCGCCATATCTGATATTAGCATTACTCATAACAAATCCTGACAGCCGTTAAGAAATGTTCTAAATGTTAAAATTAATTATCTATTTATTAAAGCAAGCTGAGCTCATGGGCTCACTCTGTCTGTGTCACCAACTGGCATTAAGACTGAAAACTCAGAGAATCTCCGTCCTTCCCACACTGTTAACGTTCCTTTGCCCCCCCCCCCTTTTTTTTTTGACAAGTCTAGGTAACACGTGGCAGGTGACCATGTTTCAAAAGGAAAAAAAAAAACAAAACATGAAACCAAAGCACACATAGCTCAGTTCAGACAACAATTAAAATAGGAAACTTGCACTATTTTAAGTCTTAGGAAGCTACCGATCTTATTTCTATAGGCGAGGTGAAGGCTTCAAGGCACTGAGGTACTTCAAAGCATCAGTTCCCATCATCACTGCCGAGACAGAAGCAGAAGGACTGTTACCAATACCATGAACTGGAAGAGGCATGGATACAGGTTTCTGACCCGGGACAAAGGCATATCCCCGGATAGTGCGTATTATACTCAAGCCTGAACTCAGGCCCAAGGTTCAAGATCACTCTTTCCATTTTGCATACTACTATAAGACAGTGTTCCATCTCACAGCCTTACAGAACCACCTTCAGTCAAGACCAATGATGAATTTGGAAAACTGAATCTTTTATTTCCTCTCACAGAACCCTTTTTCTCCATGGCCCACTGTAGCTTTTCCACGTTGCATTAATTCACTGAGTTAAAGATCTCAGAAACTCGTTTTCCACACCCAGGTGCTGATGTCTTTCAAAAGAGGCCCCTAGAACAGGAGGGTTGGGGAACTCGGCAAAGAGTCTCTAAGGACTCTAAGGACACCAACCGAAAGGTATTAATTTCCCCCTGCACATCAGACATTGCTCTGGTATGTGGTTCTCAGCCTTCCTAGTTCCTCGTGATGAGGTGACCCCCAGCCACACATTTTCTTCCTCTTATGAGTCATAACGTAAATACCTGTGTTTTCCAAAGGTCTTAGGTGACCCCTATGAAAGGGTCATTCAACCCCCAAAGTGTCTCAACCCACATTTTGAGAAGCATTGCTCTGGGACCTGGAAATACTGCAAGGGGCAAAGCAACCATCTCAACCTCTATGTGATGTGCACCCCGTTGTCCTAATAATCCAGCCGGGGTTCAAATTAGCTGGTGGAGTACATATCGGCTGCTGAGGATGATGCAAGCTATTGTGCAGTTATGTGAGGACCTTTCTCCTTAAAACAATTTAGGTTCGCCGGGCGATGGTGGCGCACGCCTTTAATCCCAGCACTTGGGAGGCAGAGGCAGGCGGATCTCTGTGAGTTCGAGACCAGCCTGGTTTACAGAG
>NC_022022.1:43026637-43028163 GCF_000317375.1 Microtus ochrogaster | reverse complement strand
AAAAAAAAAAAAAAAAAAAAAAAAAAAAAAAAAAAAAAACAAAAACACAATTTAGGTTCCCCTTTTCCCCTTCTGAACAGCAGTCCACAGGGTCACTTTTGAGGTGCTGAGCATATGAAGTTTTCCCTCTTTGATTGTCTCTCTTCATTTTCTCTGTTACTGCTGCTCCAGTCTGGTTATCTTTCCCCTAATATCCATTCGTGGAAATAAGAGTTGCCTTAAAATCTGTGGTTGCTTCCACTTCTCACTGGAAATGAACACTGTTTGAATTCCTAATCCTTGTGCTACATCCTGAAGAGCAGAGTCTAAAGTTTACCTCTTAGCGGCTAAACCTTTATACATGCTTAGTTCTTGGATTTATGCTGTCAAAAAGAGCTTTAATTGATTGTTATTAATAGCTGAAATGATTAGAATCCATTCCATTCCACCCCCAAGCACACAACTTTTTCCAATTACATCCGCAGAGTGAACCATTGATGATTCTATTATTGGTCTTTATATATATATAAAAGTCACATCATACGCATATTTAAATCGCATCTAATTAACTTCATTCCCCCGGAGAAAGAAGTCAAGCAGTGAGGGTGATTCTACTTGCCACACACCCAAGAATCACATCCTAAATTAAGTGTGAAAAACAAGACTTTCGGTGTTTCTTCAGTCTCAAGTCTCACGGGGATCTCACAAAATGAGTGTGTGATCTTAGTGTTCAAATATAGCATTGTCTTCACATAACATTGCTCCCATATGGAAGACAAGTCCCTCATCAAAACTCGGGGGCAGAAACAGTACTGTGTGCCCATCCTGAGCATGAACCCGGAAGCTGGATCTATTGAAAATCTATGTACCCATATCTAAAAAGACATCATCTTTATATATTTCCTAAGGTAATTCTGCTCTATGTAACATTTGCCTTATAATCTGGCTGTGAGACTTAACCTGGATACAAACCATGATTTTATTATGATACCAAATGGAGCCAAGGTCTTTGAACCTCTTCTCTCTGACCCAGGGTGGCAGATGCTGTCTGTGACCTCCCATATGTGGTGCACAGTGACTGTCCTCTCCGAGAAGCAGCTGTCACCCTAACCCGGGCTCATCATGGGGGCTGGCCAGATGTACAGGGGAATTAATGAACCACAGAGGCACCTGTAATAAGGACCTACAGGACAGAACAGACGAGAGGCTAATTCTGGGGTACGTGTTCCATGTGTCCCCACAGTTGCCCAACTACGAATAGTGGTAACTTGCTTGATGAAGCTGGACTTTTACACACTGGCTTTGTCTAATGCCTTTTTCATCCCCACAGAGTGTTTCTTGGGATCCACTGAGGAGTGAATTACCCTTGCGTCTTTGGCTCTGGAGAAAGTTACTTTCAGAGGAATTGCAACTGCAGGACACAGAATCACCATCCTCAGCACCAAGCTAAAAACAGCTACGATGGCAATGAGCATGGGGTTCAGTGTTGGCAGCGTCTGAGTCATACACCACATGCGTCATACACCACATGCGTCATACACCACATG
>NC_022022.1:42999350-43026517 GCF_000317375.1 Microtus ochrogaster | reverse complement strand
GTCATACACCACATGTGTCATACACCACATGTGTCATACTGTCATACACCACATGCGTCATACACCACATGTGTCATACACCACATGCGTGGGAGAACATGTGTACGGGTGATAGTCTGAGGTCCATGCAACCTCTGAAAAGTCCCCAAGCATATTACCTGTAAACAACCTTAAACAGGTCAGTGTCATAAAATGTGAGCTTAACTAAGTGAAATGACTTCTAATTGATGCTTGGTGTCACATTCTTTTGGGAAGAGAAGGTCTGGGAGCTGCTTGGCTGCTTTCTGTACTATGGAAGACATGTCTCTCTACAGGATCATGGATGTCTATTCTGTCTCTTATATTCAAAAACCCAAAAAATTTACATCTCAAGTTTGTTGGTTCATGAGTAAAATATAAATAGTGAATAGGCCCCTGAACTAACTTAAGTCATGGGTGTGGAGCCTCCCTTGGGGCTAAGAAACTTTATATTTGATGCATGCACTCAGAATAACCCAAGAGACAGAATAGAAAGGTATTTAATTACTTCATATTTTTATTAATTAATTACTGTTAATTAAAGTTAATTACTGTTCATTTCTTTGTGAGAAAAATCTATATCTCCATAAAGCTTCATTCTCAGGAAGCTATGTATGCAGACGTCTCCTGGCATAAAGCTTGAGGGCGGATGATTAAGAAACATACAAGGGACCAGCACAATTCCAGGGCAAACAGAACTCTAACAGGGGACTATGATGTTGTTGAATGTTGTTCGAGAGGCTGCATTTTTATTGCAAAGGATTAAACACTTAAGGATTTGTGGTACTTAGAGTTGCATCTCCTCTAAAGCTGTCATTTCTTGCAAAGTTTCCCCTAGGATTTTACAATACTCAGACGTGAAGACTGACTTAAAGTGAAAAAGTTAATGGCTATTCACTGTTGTTATTAAGAAAGATTCCCAGAAGCAACACAGCAGTGTCTGAAATCTGTTTCCTTTATTTAAGAAGCACCACGGCCTGATGATGGGGGAGGGGACTCTCTTCACCTCCGTGCTGTGAAGGCCTATGTGACAGTTGACATGGAGTGTTCTTGGCAGCCTACGGACCCCATATGACTGACTATAGAATATATCTCATTTCCCAACAATGACATCTGGGCCTCTAGCTCATCCCCTGACTGGGGCCGAAAGCAGTCTGCACACGGTTGCCTTACACTTGACAATAAAGCTCTAATCACTGTTTACTACTTAGTAATTGTCCATTTTTATTTTTAATAAAAAAAAACAGTCACCTACCCTTTGTATTTTAAATGAATAATAATAACAGTCAGGCAGCATTGTTTTATCATTTTAGTAAATAATTATCTTATGTTCACATTAAAATGATTCCAAAGTGATCTGAGGTGTTTATCATAGGTGGAGAAGTGATTGGTCTCATTTAAACCCAGGAGACAATCTCCAGGTGTTGTAAAAGAACATACATAGGAAAAATTCAAAACAGGTTTCCACTCCAGCATCCACCATGCAGGGTTGTGTCTGTTCTTAGAACAGCCCTTTGGTGCTTATTAGAGTGCTGGCTTTGAGAGCCAGGTCTCCTGGCTGCTGTCATAATGAGCTCTACAGAGAGAAAGCGGAGGGGAACGGAGGGGCAGAGGGAGAGAAGAGAGAGAAGCGGGGTGTCAAGGAAGGGCGCCTTGTCGGAACCAACCATGCAAAAGAGCCACAGCAAGGTGAATATTTTACCGTTTGTCGTTTTCAAAACAATGTTTGAAAAGCATGGCAAAAATGTATTTAAAACCTATCCATTTTCCTTGTTATCCTAAGTAGAGACTTCAGGATTATAAAGGCACACCCACATCAAGCCACTACAGCCACCTGGACTCCTGTGTGGAAGTCACCCCTTGTTCATTATTGTGAAGTACTGACAGAAGATTTGCAAAGAAAATCAAGTTTTTAAAAATTAGTGCCAAATGAAAAGATATGCCGATACCTTTTGCTTTTATGATGAATACATTTCACATAAGATGTCCTGAACCGCCCTTACCTGCCCTAACACACAATACACGCACACACACAAAGACCAATATACACACACATAAGCACACATGCACAGACACCACACACACACGCACACACATGCACACACATGCACACACACAAAGGTCAATATGTAACACATAAACACACATGCAGACACCACACATATGTACACACACGTGCACATACATACGCACACCACACACATGCACACAGATTGATTCACAAACACAGACACACATGCATACACATTCCTCAGTTAATGGCAACAACAAAAATTAACAGTACAAACAACAGACTGATCCTAGAGATAACATCCCAGCAGACAACAGTATCTGTATGATTCTCTGGATAGCAGTGAGACAATGGGCTCTGACCCACATTCTCTTCAAGATTACATCCATTACAACCAATCATTGTCATCAACCTCATAAACAATATCCATCATTGAGAAGAATGTGAGAAGCTGATTAAAATCTAATATAAGAAGTGGAATTCATGTTCCAAATATTGTGATATTTTGTTTGAATTTTAACAAATAAACCTTGCCTGAAGACCAGAGTGCTGTGAGACAACGGTCTGTACCCTGTCACTTGTATTTTAAATAAACACTGATTGGCCAGTAGGCAGGCAGGAAGTATAGGCAGGCAACCAGGCAGGAAGGAGAGGTGGGGCAATGAGAATTCTGGGAAGAGGGAAGTTTCAGTCTACAGGCATCACCCAAACACAGTGCAAGCAAGATGTGACTGCCTCACCGAAAAAGGTACCAAGCCACGTGACTAACAGAGACAAGAATTATGGGCTAATATAAGTTATAAGAGTTAATAAGAAGCCTGAGCTAATAGGCCAAACAGTTTATAATTAATGTAGACCTCTGTGTGTTTATTTGGGACTAAATGGCTGTGGGACCAGGTGAGACAACACCAGAGTGCAGAGCTAAGCCACTAGCTGCCAGGCAGTGGTGGCACATACCTTTAATCCTGGGACTCAGGAGACAGAGGAAGAGGGATCTCTGTTAGCTAAAGACCACCTGGGTTACACAAGATTGAATCTAATCTAAAAGAGAAACAGAGCTCACACAAAGGCTAGCCCAGCACTTGGGATCCTACGCCTATAATCCCAGCACTAGGGGGGTGGAGACAGGAGTGATATGGCTGGGCAGAGAGAGGAATATAAGGCGGGAGGAGACAGGAGAGCAGTGTGGTCTGAGGATGAAGTCTGAGAAGACAGCGTTGGAGAACATTATTTTCAGGTGTGTGACTTTTGCTTGCACTGCAATCCTTTCACTCTGTGAAGCTGTGTTATTGTGCCTGTCTAAAACACCTGATGGCCCTAATAAAGAGAAAAATGGCGGAGAGTGAGGCAGTAGCAAGGATAGGTGGGCCTAGCAGGCATAAACTGTAAATAAAAGACCTCTGGGAGGTGAGAGAATGAGGGAAAACAAGAGAACAAGGAGAGGAGGACATCAGGGCCCCGCCACCCAGCTACACAGCAAGCCATGAAGAAAGAAGCAAAGGAAGGTATATAGAAACAGAGAAAAAATAAAAGCCCAGAGGCAAAAGGTATTTGGGATAGTTTAAGTTAAGAAAAGCTGGCAAGAAGAGAGCCAAACTAAGACCAGGCATTCATAACTAAGAATAAACCTCTGTGTGTGATTTATCTGAGAGCTGGGTGGTGGGCCCCTCAAAAAAACCAAAAGAGTAAAACATCACACAACAAGACAGTCTGAAGAGGATCGCTCCTTTGAACTGAGCATTGGCTGAGGTAAAAGAACTCTCTAATGGCTGGCCAGTTTGCTTCTCTGATCTTTAGCATTAACCCCTATGTCTGATTCTAGGTTTGTGTTATTAATACGAATTAGAATTTGTGCTATATCCAAGTAAGAAAATATTTGATTTCTAGAAGTCTTAACTCCCGAGTCTCTAATATTCTGTCAATTTGTGGGTTTCCAACTCAAAAGAAAGTGCCCTATATTTAAAAAAAACAACAACAAGATAAAATTGGTGAAGTTCTTGAAATAATTCATGTTGGTAGCTGGGGAGATGGATGGCTCAGTTGGTAGAGTGTGCTCATGAGGACCTGAGTTCATCCCTCAGGGCTTTGTGGCACACACTTGCAATCTCAATGCTGGGAGATGGATGGAGACAGGAGACTCCGTGAGGCTCACCAGCCAGCCAGTCGGCCAGTCACCCTAGCCTGATGGGTGAGTCCTAGGTGCTAGTGAGAGATTTACCTCAAAATACAAGTTTAGCAGCTCCTGAAGGATGACACATCAATGATTGACTCTGGCCTACACAAACACATACCACATGCACACACAAGTGCACAGAAGAACCTATACACAAATATCCATGACTATACACACACACACACACACACTGATATATATTGATTGGAACAGGATGAATGAATAGACTCGTGCAGAAAACCTAGGTGTTAAATGTTTAAAGCCTATAAAATAAGTCTGAAAAAAAAATCCACATGAGTTCATTCAGATGTGAAGTTGGTTTGTTTCTAAAGCCTATCACACAAAGGATAACGAGTACCACACAAACGACCATCTCCCATCTTTCCACCCACCCTCTTCTTCCCGGGCATGAAAGCGCTGAGGTGTTGAATGTGTGCCAAAGGTATCATTTTGAATGCTTCCTAGTTAATACAAATGTAAATATTCTCAGGTCTTAAAGCACATTTTCTTCCTCCCACAGATGCGATAAATCCAGGCCACAGAAATCCAGGAAATACAAAATACTTTTTGTCACTGATCCTGGCACAATGAACTGGAAGACAGGTAATTGTCATCCCTGGAACCTACCCACTACTCCTGCTGCTGCCTGAGGCTTTGAGAGGCATAACTCCCATGGTTTGAGGGAGTCCTGTGATGGGCTTGTTCTGGTACACAGACCTGAAATACCATCTTCAATCTCACACACAGTGATCACATATGGCAGATTAATGTCAGCGAGTCTTTGGGAAAGTAAGGTTCATCATCAGAATTTCCCTCCAGTACTGAGTTATGACCTAATGTGTTTCCCGGCAGTGCCCTAAGGAGATGAAAAAAGGTGGTTGAAAATACGACATAGTGTCCATAAAAAAGGACCTTCTTCGCCATCATTCAGCTAAAAGCAAGAAAAAGATTGACGAAGCCATCATTTCTAGAAAGCAATGCATTGCATGACCATTGAATGCACCTAACAAAATGTGAAGTGGACCAGGCTTTTAATGTCATTTTGAACATATTAATATGACTGTGTATACACATTGCTAACGCCTCAGGTCAGTCACTCACTTTGAATGCAGTCACTGCACACTGTTAAGGGTTTGTGCATGAGGACAGACTGGAAATGGGGTTATGGTTATGGTTTTGATTTCTGTATGAACTATCTAACGTGGTTCTCTTTCAGTGCTGAAATCACATTCATCACAGTGACCGAGTGCCTGTTCCTGGTCTCATGGTGAGACACTGTGGTTATAGAATAGAGCAGCCTTTCCTTTGGTTTTGTGTCTTGGAATTGCTGTTTTTCCTGTTGATTTTTCTTTTCTTTAGGCCACCCAATCTTCTGAATCCTAATCCCTGAGACAACTGTGATACAGACACTACTAGCATTTGGTAAATATTAAGATAGAGTTATTCTCAAATTTAAGAAAAAGAAAAAAAATAAAACGTATCACTTTGACTTTGGATCCTATTTACTAATGAAGTGCTTCCAGTCGTGAAACTTATTTCTGAGTTTGGTTCACATGATTTCTGGAAGAATTTTCAAGTAAGAAGTAGCTCAGTGTATAGGAGGTATAACGGTGCTGGATAAACCAAGTGTTCCTGATCTACACCCCAGGAGTACCATAGCTTCTGGAGTTGAAAAATGCCATTTGAGGTATGATTGCTGCTTCCGCTCACTCAATTATCCTTTCATCGAAGGTCCTTGGGTACAAGGACAACTTTTAGTTCCCCCTGGAACTAACAGTAGAATTTTCTCATGTCTTATCTTTTGTTCCAAAATAAGGGACCAGGGAAAGCAAACTGGTGCCCCATGCCCACCCTGGAGCCTCCTGCCAGCCACTCTGCCTGAGGATGCTCTATGGACAGCTATAGGCTTAAATACAGTAACTCACATAAGCTGCATCTATCAGGCTCTCCAATTGAGGAATATAGTAGTCAACTTACGTCTGGTGCAAGGCCTGATCTTGCACAGCCACGGACTGAGACGTGATTGGGGACACGTCTGTTCTATGTGCTGACCACCTGTGAAACAATCCAGTAGGGTATGGATTATACAAATAACGTTTCACCTGAGGTTGGTCAGCAATTCATTTGACTTCATTGGTGCATTTTACCATATTTTAATCTCCTCCAAATGATCAAGATTCTTAGTATTGACAAGGGAAGAGTGACTTTAAAGAACTCATTTTGCCAAAAACTTTATGATTGAAATTATATCCTAAAGAGACCTTTTGAATCCTCCCGTGTTTCTTTCTGGTTTAAGCAGATGCGATCTAAAATTACTCAAATAGTTATATTTCTGTCAATGGCTTTAATCCATTTTGTCACCTAATTGTATAAAGCTATCGTCTACAAAATAAGATACTGGTATCTTGGAATAAATTGATTTTTTTTTAGTGGACACAGCTTTAAGGCTACAGATGGGGTTTTATATACAGTTGTTTGCTTAGAGGATGGAATACTGAATCCTTCACCCTCAAATGCATCCTTGCCATAGATTCACTGCACCTGCTATTTCGCATCTCGGTACGCTCCACGCTGAATATTGATGGTCCTTCTACTATAACATGGAGGCCGCTGAATGAATGGAAGCAGCCCAATGCTGACATCTGCTGGACACATAGCCGTATGCGTCTGACTCTATCCGGTACTCTATAAACGGTCAATACTTAGGAAGCAAAACAGAACTTTGCTTTACTTATTATGCATTGCTTCTATTTGTCTGTAAATCCACCACTTATATCTAGACTAATGTCTGGAGCGTAGGCACGGTGGAACTCAGAGACCGAAGAGGAAAGACAGAGAAACCGTGAAGTTCTCAACAGGCTGAGCTCAGAAATGCTGTCACTCAGCCTGGTGAGGATGCTGCGTCAGCTCTGGGCCACAAATCCAACTCTGCAGTCAATGCTTCAGCACAGGCAACTCCTCTTCTGATCTTTGGAAACTAAGCTCTGTTCTAAGTGTCCCCCACCCCAGTGATGTCTCTTTGGTATGTTTTCCTAGGATGCTATGGGCCTATGAATTCCGTAATAGCTTTCATTTATCAAGGTGGATTGGACAATTTATAGTAAGAACACAGTATTTGGGTTTGGATTCTGGCCCAGACCCTCATGCGTATCTCTACACGTAGGATAATTAATTAATTAACTTATTAATTACTTCATTCCTCATACATGTTTTGTGTGAGCTCACTTACAATGAAACCCAACTCCTAAAGTTTTAAATTCATGGCTCACTGTTGAGAAGGAATACCTCACCACCCAGAAGGTCTACACGAGTTACTCACCTCACCAACTGAACCTTGCACCCATGGAACTCCTTGCTTTCCACTGTCAGTCCAGCTGTCTCTTTCCACTTCTTGTTTCTTGATTTGGCTGTTCTGATACCTCATATGCAGGGGGTCTTGCTGTATCCATCCTTCTGGGGTTGGCTGATTTTATTTACCATAATGTCTTCCAGATTCATTCACCATATTGAGCGTGGCAGGATTAGCTTGTTTTGTTTTGTAACTGAGAGTTCTGGGAAGATTAAATATTTGCATACAAAAGAATGAAATTTAATGCTGTGTTCATGTCACACACAAAAACATATTAAAATTTTAGATACAGGAATGGAAATTGTGAAACTCCTCAAAGAAAATGCAAGTGAAAAGCTTCATACATGGACCTGACAAACACAGCTGATATATTGCAGAAAAGGCATGGGGTGGAAACACTGAAAACCATGTATATGATCAGGGATTGATAACAAAACCATATGTGGAATGTCTACAACTCAACAGCAAAATAATAATGATAATAATAAAAACAATAGATGGAAGTTTCTATCCCACCTGTTCCTGCAACTGTTCAGTCCCAAAGAAACACACAGAGGCTTATATTAATTATAAACTATTTGGCCTACTAGCTCAGGCTTATTATTAACTAGCTCTTACAACTTAAATTAACCCATAATTCTTGTCTATGTTTAGCCACTTGGCTTGGTCTCTTTTCTCAGTAAGGCATCTCATCTTGCTTCCTCTGTGTCTGACTTGTGACTGTGTCTCTGCCTTTCCTCTTGCCAGAATTCTCTCAGTCTGGTGATTAGCCAATCAGCATTTAATTAAACCAATATGAGTGACAAATCTTTATAGTGTACAAGAGCATTATCTCACAGCATGTGATCAACACAGTCCTGCTGAACACAGTCAGAAGAGTCAGAGCGAGTGAGACACCAGCCTGGTGCTTCTTAGCACAGGACCCTCAGTGTGCCATGATGACGGCCCTGAGCCTGAATGCTAATCATGAGCTGAATGCTGACGTTATACTGAACCCCTTCAAACAGTTGACGAATCCTCCACCGCTCTGACAAACATGTGCATGTGAAACAAAAATGCAAGAGCTAAGTAAGGAACTCTTTCCCCGTATGTTAACCACACTTATTTTTCTGCCATGAGAATTTTGTTCTTTCAAATTTGAGAGCATTTGTCCAGAAGTTTAAACCAATTTTTTTAAATAGCATGAGGTGAAATGGATAAGAAATCGTGATATAGTCATTCAGTGAAACACTAGAGAACAACAAAAACAATCCATTTTAAACCACATGAAATAATATGTGTGAAATTCACATAATACTGGATAAAGAAGCATGACACAAACAGCATACGCTCTAAGGTTCATGCAAGAAAGAACAACAGCCAAGAATGATTCTGGGTATGAACTGGTGTCCTCTGGAGAGAAGAAGAGCTGAGATTAGAGAGAAGTCAACAGGTCTCTGAACATACCAAATTCATATTTTATGTTCAAAGTAGGACTGTTTATATAGATTTTTCCATTTGTGAAATGCATCATACTGTATCTTTATGATATGTATACTTCATATATATATATATATAATCTCATAAACAGTATTTTTATACTTCCTTTTCAATTTATTTAGTACAAAAATAAAGCCAACATTACACCAAAAATCGCCTGTGAGGATAAAATGAAATTAAATTGCCTGAGATCTTGTTTTCATAGAAAAACTCCTCTGCCCTACCTTGTTTTTAAAAGGTAAATACTAGCTAAAACACCTACCTGTGAGGAACAACCCATCTGCTGCTCAGCTTACTTACATCTAGTGCAGATGATGGTATAAAACAGGAAATGCAGAACTCAAAGAAGAGAAATGCCTTGAGGTCCTCAATTTGTAAATCTTTCAAAATCAAAACAGAAGAATGCAACTCAGAACAAAAATTAACTACATATTAATTGCACAGCACTGTCTCCGTGGGGCATCTATAGTCACAGAGCACAGTCAAGGGGGTGCAAATTATCCTGATAAAAGCCCAACCTAAGCCTCAGCACCACTGTCCCGTGTTACAGTAGCCTGGGGAGAATCCTAACTCAGTTCTTTGCTTTGTAGCCATGGTCTATGTGAGCAGAAGTGGCGCAGGATGATTATCTTACTCTGAGTCTATCTACACAGCAAGATTCAGGAAGCAGCAGTCTTCAAACATAGTCAAACAGAACTGTACAATGTTAGTCAAACAAACACCGAAACCCCAGACCAAGCTGCCTCGGGCCAAGGTTAAGGAAACTGGTTTTGCTTTCTTATTGGCAGTAGACCTACAAGGTGAATTTGTAAAAATCACCCAAAGGGACAGAGGATGCTCAGTTGTTCAAGTGGTTACCTAGCAAATGTTCAGTCTCTAGCATCGTATGAACTGGGTGTAATGGCACACACCGAAGATGCAGAACTCAGGAGGTATGGTGGGAGCATCAAAAGTTCAAGGTCGTTTTGGGGTTTGTTGTTCTTGTTGTTTGTTTGTTTGTTTGTTTTCAAGACAGAGTTTCTCTGTAGCTTTGGAGCCCATCCTGGAACTAGATATTGTAGACGAGGCTGTCCTCGAACTTACAGAGATCACCTGCCTCTGCCTCCCTAGTGCTGGGATTAAAGGTGTGGGTACCACCGCCCGACCATCTTTGTTTACATAGCAAATCTGAAGCAAACTTAGAATACAGTACTTGAGACTTTGTAACAAAAAATAAAAGTTACTCAAGAACTATGGGGCAGAAATAGCTTGCCTGATGGATTTCAAGTGCTCCTCAGTGTGTCAAAGGGCAGCCCAGCCTCCTCTTCACCTCATTGTAGCATCCCATAAACCTCTCTAAAAGCCATAGGTACTTGCTCACAGTCAGTGGCCACATGGAGTCCCTCCCCACAATGGTGGTCTTGGGAGGAGACTTCCAGTGACTTACCTGAAAGCATGGACTCCCTCATACCCAGAACCATAACACCAGAATGTAAACTCATGTGCTTATGTCGATGGAGAAGGCCAAACACAGCCAGGAAAGGGAAAGACTGACCATACTCTAATGTGTGAGTTCCGAATGCCATTGATGTTTTTATCATTATGCAAAATGGAGAAGATATTTTTATCTAGAAGAAAAAACTGTTCTTTTTCAGAAAACAGGGAATAGAAAACATGGAAGATGAGTGAAACAAAAAGATTATTTTAAGTGTGGAGAAAGAGTGAGCTGGGTCTAAAGCTAGGTTTTATGTTGAACACATTAATCTATCAACCAGTATGTCTATCCCGGTTGGCCAGCTTATCTACTGATTCACTGAAGATTCTCTACTAAACTCTAAATGGCCAAAATTAATGAGATAGAATGGCTTTGTTTCATTTATACATTAGGCTATTGTTTGGAAGAAAAGTCTAAAAGGATCATTCATTGTCTCTCTCTTCTGAGTAAAACTATTTCAATCTAGATCATGCTGCATGGACTCCAGAATCCTCATGTAATTCTGCATGATTGACACCCACATACTCAATGACCTGTGTGGCCTAATGGGGAAGGATGGGCCAATCAGTCAAACTTTTTTTGTTTGTTTCTTTGTTGGATGAAGAGAGCAAGAGAGAGAATTTGCTAGTCAAATCAAACAGGAAGAAACATGAGACCAGCTAGTTACATTAATGTAAGAGTAAAGCTGCAAGAACATTCACTATTGATCGCCTTTAACATCATAGAAACAGAGAATGGCCCTCCTGCTCCATCCTGTGTGTGGCGTGCTCACAAAGCTGCACATATTCATTCGTGCAGAACAACACGTTTATTGACTGCTTCTCTCCACCAAGCATAGCAAATGGCACGTTCTAAGGATTCAAAACGATTATTGCTCTGAGGCCCTACAGTCCAGTGGAGAGACGAGAAGGAAGCCAGGTGAGTGCTCAACAGAGAAGCCTCACCTAGGCTTGCTGCAATTAGGTAGACCAGCTGTCTCCATCTAACAAAAGTCAGTGCACTTGTCTCTCTGTAATCTCTCTCCTGAGCCACTGGAGGCAGCACTCTTGTTTTATTGTCTTGCTAGCGATGATTCTGTTTTGCTTTTGCTGTTTTTAGACCACATACCTCCTCAAAATCTGCAACCTCCTGCTCAGCCTCCTAAGTGTGTGGGTTACAAATATCTGCCCCATTACTGTCTCATCCTAATTTTTAACGTGTCGTTTGGATGTCTCACCAAATTCCTGAGAATGCTTTGGTGCCCCATCCATGTGTGTGTTCCTCCAGTCCACAGAAAGTTCTTCTATGCTGCCAGTTACAGAAACAGCTCAGAAGAGGCTCCTGGGAAAACGCCTCTGAAGAAGCTGAGCTACTTGGAGAAGTTCTAGGGATAACAAACTTTTAAAAAAATATTTACAGATAGCACAGTCTCTCTCAAGTTTCACATAAATGGTTTGTTCTGGGTCCTGGAATGTAAGCGGTTTGGCTTAAGTACTGCTAAACTAGACAATACGAGAGGTTTATATTTTTAAATATGGAAAATTCCTCAGGGAAAAGTTTATTTACAAATGAAATCTCTCTGAATTATGCATGCATTGATTGAGATCCTTTTGATTGCAAGTAACAAAATCCAACAGCAACTAATTTGGAGACTTACTGTAAGCTTACTTTGGGATTTTCGAAAAAGTCAGGGAAAGGAACTGTGAGTAGTGGCTGAAGAAAAAAGAAACTTGACTTCCACCTCTTGTCCTGGGAGCATTGTTTCCTTGTGTTGAGTTTTCTTTCTTCTATAGACCTCCCCATTTAATTTCACTATCCTTGAGAAATTCCCATTTAGGTCACATTGGTAGATGTCAGAGGTTAGGGATGTCTTTCTACAGATACAAATCAGTACCTGCATATACTCAAGAAGTTCCAGAATATATCTGACTCAACTCTCTTAGTTCCAAGTCAAAACTCTACAGAACAGTGGTTGTGATGAAGACATTCACCCCCAATCCCAACATATTTACAGGGCTAACATCATACTTTACTAACACAAACAGCTTCTACCACCATGTGAGTCATGAGGAGGAGCATTTCTAGAGATGGAAGACCAAGGGGTAAGTTCAACAAATGTCCACTAGGAGAAAGAAAATGGGAATGTAAGCATAAATTTGAGTCAGCACAAGCACCATAGGAATAAGAATTCAACGTCCCAGATAAATATTCTCTTAAAATATCTGCTTGTCTGTGTGGTATAACTTCAGTCAAAATGTTAATCCCAGAGACACCCTATCCCCAAATAATACAGGTTTTTGCCTTGCTCTTGGTTCCCTACCTGGATTTGGTGGTAAGACCCATTACCAAAAACACCATACACAACAGTCACAGGACATGATGAAATTAAGTTGGTGCTGATCACAAAGCTTTCCTAGGACTGAAAAAAAAAAAGGTGCTGTGTAGGCCGCCGAAAGAGAAAAGTCATCAACAGTCTTATTCCAATGTGAACCTGTGGGCTACAGTAACAACTAGAACAACAATATATGTCCAAAGGTGCAATACTTGCACTACTGTTATGGGGGCAACCACTTTGTTTCTGAGTGGTTTAAGGTCCCATGCAAGGAAGGTCCACACGCCTGGCGCAGTAGATCTGTAGGAGAATCTCAGGTTGTAGAGGTGAACACACTACTATTAGTAGGCTAAGCGGACACAGCATCAGACTCAACTATGAAAAAGATACAAAGCTCCAGAGAGAAAGCCTGTGTAGCAAATGTTATTAAGGACTTGGCTTTATTCTGGGAAGGGAGGCATCTGAAGCAGAGCCAGATTCTGAAGCTACTCTTGGAGATCAGAGAGAGTGGGAAGGGGGGAAGAGAGCAAGGAAAAGAAGAAAGAGCTACAGAAATAATGCAGGCAAGGAATAAGCAGAATGGGAAAGTATAATCGGAAAGACATGAGCAGATGCTGGAATCATCACTAGCTGGTGAGACTCACTTCTGAAGACAGCAGCAAAGCCTACAGCCTTAATGATCAGATACTTGTGTGACGTTTCTGTTTTCTGCAGTAAATTGTAAACTGGCTTTAGACACTGGGGCAGAGGGAGTTATGACAGCTGAGCCCCTGTCAGGCATCAGTGAGATGCTATGTAGAAAGACAGACACAATCAGCCAAGTTAGGAAAGTAGGGGAAATTGGAGGATTAATTTTGAGTCATTTGCTGTAGAGCCACAGACTAGCTGAGCTCCTGAAGAATGGTGACCCAAGAAAGAACAAAGATGAGCTCCAGGCCACTGTGAGATAGGTGTTGAATTCCCCATTTTTCTGATGAGGAAACAGAGACTCACATCCACACACTTGGCAAGAAGACATAGCCACACATATCAAGTCAGGATTGCAGAAACCATTAATCATGCAGCCCTTGGTGGTGCACCACTGCAAAGTCTGTCCAGAGAAAGTAGCAGCCCCAGACAGCCCTGGGAGTGTGCAGGGGATCATCTTCCAAATGTCTGTCTACACACAGCATTTCCTAGGGTGTATAAATGAGAGGTGTGGGCCCCTCTCAATGAGCTTCTGCTAATAAATATGGAAAGAGTCTCTAAAAGATGTCCTTCATCTTGTACAGATGGCAGTGATATACAGCCAGGACAGAGCTGTGTGACACCCTCCTGAGAGAATCCTGAAGCACAATGGCTGGTTTGATTTCAACAGATAACTCCTATTGATCTGATTGACCAATACTCCCCAATTTGGAGATGGCCTGAAATAATAAAGAGTTCTTTTACATAATATAAAGTCCTCCAGGATCTTGGAGTCTGCCCACTGTGAGTCTGTGAAGGCAGGAACTGAAACAGGACTACCCAACACTGAAGTCTTCAGGCCTTCTCTGTGTGTCCCCCACATTAAACCTGGAGTCCTTACTGAATAAGTACGTGCACTGGAGGTCTCTGGGAAAGATGTGCAGATTCAGTGTTGTTCAAGAGGCTCTGTGCACAAATGACCCTACTGACAGGACTTGTGATTCCTCCAAACTGAGACCATAAGCTATCTCATCAATGAAGAACTTGGGATACATTAAACATTGAAATACAATTTGTATCCATTGCCTATGAGGTTTAATAAGACACATTGAGGCTAATCTCATCTGTGTCTTTTCTCTGTTTTCAATGTTTCCTGAAAATGTGGAAATTGACTTGAGTGGCTTGTACTACAGATAGAAGGACGTATTATTGCCTTGTCAGTGCTCTCCCTGTGTGATACCAACCCATGCCCTGAACTCCCACAGTCCTTTGCTTCTTACTTTATAACGACTTTCTCAGGACATCTTCCAGTTATCTCTTTACACGTCGGTCTCTAGAAGGTTTGAGGCTTACCTGGTCAACTGGTCCCACCTGGACCTGGAGTGGGTACACCTGGCACGTGTCTATGACCAGCTCATCCTTCTGCTCTCCTTGCCCAGGGCCACACAGACAATGGACTGCAAAGCTCAGACTAACTCCAGCCACTCGAATCCTACCACGATGTGCTGTCCGTGATAACTACAGCCTAGGCCCTTTCTCTAAAGACTAGCCCAAGAAGCAGACTGCAGTAAAACCTGTCAGTCTAATTTACTCCTCATTAGCGGGTTTATGAAGAGCAGTTGTGAAAGAGATTGAACCACAAAGCTAATGCGACATTGTGAATGATCTCACATTGTCAGTTTTCTGTGCTGCGGTTCACTCCCATCAGGTCTGGGCTATTTATTGCTGCACCTTGTTTCTCTCTGCTGGCGCTGAGCGCTGTGGGTACGGAATGCTCACAGTGATTTCTCTCTGCTGACGCTGAGCGCTGTGGGTACGGAATGCTCACAGTGATGTTGTACTCCTGGCACTGAGACTCCTGTTTCCATTTGGCTCCCCTGGTCTATGATTGGTGGTGCTTTCTTCATCCCACGCCTCCTCACCTTACCGATCAGGTGTCGGTGATTCTCTCCAAAAGCCTTTGTTTTTATAACAAGATGGATACAGCACAGTGTATTTTGTTGGTGCCAGGTATCCGTTCTTGTGATGTTTCTAGCTCCATCCAGGACTATTTAGTCATATCCAGGAGGCAGAATTGTGTGTTACCATTGTGAAATACCCCTTATACACAATAAAGCAACCTAGCTTTCAAATGTGTTTAGAAATTCACAAGTCCATGTTGTCTATAGTTACCTATCTTCAGAACATCGGAGATGGAAGAAACATCTTTCTTTCTGTCTCATTGGAGCATGGGAAGATTCTTTACTGTGTCCAGGCCCAATCGGATCTTCTTAGTCAAGTCAAGAAATACACTTCCTGTGTTTCTTATTTTGATTGCTCTTATCCAAGTAAATTTCACATCTCCTAGGTTGGAGAAAAATGTACCAATGCTATTATTTCTCACAGTGCTGGACTCTTTGGTGCCTTTTGAGGTGAAACATGATAGATCTTCTTGCCTCTACAGCTCCCCAATGCCATTTATTTAATGTTGGTTACATCATTAGTCATGTAATAATGCCATCGTTCATCGCGCCACCTGTGAATATTGGCTTCCGGTGACTCTCTCAAAGCCCGTTTCAGGGATGATGGTCACAGATGAGGTTTTAACCCAGAATTCTGAGAGAGAGATGTATCATAATTCATTATCTGATAATTAAATTCATTGTTCAAAATTTTATAATATAAACGGAAGAACATACTTCTTCAACCATGTCTCCTGTTGAACCTACAGCATTTTTCCGTATTTCCAATGTGGTTTCTTTGGATGCTTGCCACTTTTGTCTTCCACGTACCACCAACAGGGAGAACACTTGAAGAGCCCACAGGCAAGGTGAAAGGAGTGACCCCATTAATCAGAGGAATGGCCATCACGGAGCAAGCACAAACTAAGATCATCTAGGGAGAACATAGGAGTGTCACCGACCAGAATCAGACACTGATTAGAGACCGCTCAGAAAAGGTAAGGAATATTGTCTCAGGAAGACTGCCTGGTATCCAATGCAGGACACTCAGGCATGTTAAAGTGGGTACCATTTTTGTCAGGGGAGGATATAGTGTACACAGTGTTAGAGATGCCCACCCCATCCCCATAGTCTTCCAGTGCTGAAGGCCAAAGACGTTGAACTACAGTTGTGTAAGATCAGATGCACAAACTTAGGCATGCAGCACAAGCAGGAGTTGAGTTGGACCTAAGTCTGTCTGTCGTCACAGCTTGGACCTATCTCACGGCACTTACAAGAGCCATGCACATATTGTCATGTGATCCTATTTAGAAAAAAAATCTAGTATATTGCTCCAGCAAGAGCATTTTTTCCACACCTCCATTCCGGTCTTGAATACAGTTCACAATTTTGATATCGTCTCACTGGCAAAACTTCTAGAGCTCCTCAGAGCAACTAGTTACCAAGTGACTAGGTCAAAGAGGAGGATTTGAGACTATCCCAAAGGTAAAAATGGGGCTGCCACTCATCCAGTCATGCAACACCCTACCTAAACAACACTGTCAGCTTCGGTCTCTAGGTCAGGGGAAGGATAGTTAAAAGTTTTACAAGAGATGATATGGGTGAGATCTGGACTGATCCTGATGGACCCACACATTGAAGGCTCGGGTATCAGCCCATGATGCTAAGGAGAGTGGGTGGAACCTATAGGACGTAGGTGTAGTCGCTGTCCTGTGTTTGAGGCATGTATCTAGGTCTTTTGTTCAGGGCATGATTTAGGTCCTGTGCTTATGACATGCCCTTGAAGAGGATATTTGGGACCCTAAATCTCCCCTCATCCTCTCTTTGCTTCTGGGCAACCATGAAGTAGACCGGCCTTCTCTCATCGACACTTCCACCAAGATGGCTGTAGCACCACAGGCCCAAACTGATGGGGATGAGTGGCTTCTAGAGCACTCGACATCTAAGGGCATTTCAATCCATGAAATGCCTTTCCTCCTTAAAAGTTAATTATGCCAAGTATTTTTCATGGTGACAGAAAGCTGATCAATGCCAAAGGCAACCTACACTGTGAAGGTGTCCCTACTGGGCTTGGATGATGCTGGCTGTGATATAACGCATCTGAAGACAGAAGGCTCTGAAATACCTTCAAGAGAAGTCTCGTGAGAAAACTCTATCTCTATGGAAAGCCAAAGAAAAAGACATTCTCGCTGCTGGCGTGTCTGTAGCCAGGCCCATTTACCAACCATGCAGGAGTATTTTCTGGCATCTACAAGTCTCAGATGGACCTCCAACCTGTGCTCCCCAGTTGTCCTAACAATCTCCTGGGTCACCACTCCACAGTTTACTCACGCTTGCTCACACCCACTTCAGCCTGTAGATAAAAGCTGGTTTGGGGATTTGCCGTATTTTCTTCCTGGATTAGTGAAAACTTGTACCCAATTCTGCAGCTGGAACTCTGCTGCACTGTGTTGATGCTGCTGATGCAGTCCAATAAAAGCACAGAGTGTTGGGGATGTCCTAGGGACAACAGTACCATGATGTCAAATTCTGTGTATTCTCTTTTTCTCTTCCTAACAATGCATTATGGAGGCAAAGGCTTGGCTTCTGAGGCTTTCAGACCAGGGTTCAAATTCTCCTTTCATGACTGTCCTAGTCCCGTTTTGTTGCTGTGATTAAAAATACTCCGACCAAAACAAACTTGTGGGGAAAGACTTTATTTGGTTGGCACATCCAGGCTATGTTGAAGAAAGTCAGGACAAGAACTTCAGTCAGAGCACGGAGGACACAGCCTCCTGGCTCACTCCTTAGGCTCACACTCTCCCAGCTTTCTGACATAGCCCAGGACCACCTGCCTGGGGCTGTCCACCATGGACACACCACCCACAGGTCAGCCTGACCTAGGCCATTCCTCAAGTGAGGTTTTCCTCTCATGACTCTAGGTTGTGTCAAGTGGACAATCAGAGCGGCCAGGATAATGGCATCTATTTCATCTCTCTGCTTTGATTTTCTGTTTTGAAGAATGGGGTTAATAACTCTGGCCCAGCAGGGTGGTTACAGAGATTAAGTGGGATGCGGCATGGAACGCCCCTAGCAAACCCAGAGCTGAGCATTCAGATCGTTCAGTGCTGCTTTACTCTTTCCCATCCAAGCACAGGGCCCTCTTGGTCACCCGAGGCCCACATGTCCTGCTCACACTCCTGGACGATTCCACACTATAAAGTGAACTCGGCATTTGGTGCTGTCAGGGATTCTCTGCTGCTCACGGCAGTGGGATAGAAGGTTATTTCAGGGGTGAGTTGCATTCTACCTCAGGTTGGCAGTGACACTGGGCTTTACACTGGTTGGCAGAAAAAGCAAAGCATTTAAAAGCCAGCGCTGTACACCAACACTTCCTGTCTCAACTCAGCTTCCTTTAACATTTCCTCAAAAAGTTTGCATGCAGAAGTCTCCATTCACCTTTGAAATGTCACCTAAAATGTACCAACTTTGAAGCATATGAAAGAGAACAGATCCACCTTTTGTCTCTCCTACCTAACTGCTCACTAGTCTCTAGACTAACCAGGGTAACTTATAGTACAAAAAAAACATCGATTCTATCTTTATCACCAAAATAACAATGCCAAACACTACTCTTTGATTTAACCCTTTTACCTAGACCACTCATTGGAACTCCAGGCACCTCCAAGTCCTTTTCCCTATTCACTCGTATTAAAGTGAACTCTCCAACACCCATATGCCCATATCTACTTTCTTGGAATTGGGGTGAAAGAGTTGAACATAGGTCCCCTTGAGGTGGCCTGGCCTTTCTGTCTTCCTTAAGCCATGAATGCTTTGAAGACCGGTGTCTGGCAAACTGTAATGCCAAAGAAGACAGCTGACACCCACACCTCTGGCCTGTAAACACACGCACACGTACATGTACCCACATGCATGTGCACACAGGAATAAGTACACATGCTCATACTACACACACACAAATTAAACTAAAGGACATCCTATGAAATCCGTTCACTAAGAAAATTGTCATTGTAAAATATCTCAAGTCCATAACCCTAGAAAACTGTTTTGGCCCGACCTGCCCTTTGTGTTTTCTTGGCTCTGGAATTGATTGTTTTTCTTTTGAGGCAGTTAGGAGGCATTGCTATCCTTGACTGGACTGACCACACTCCCTTCTTCAACATGTTCCTGACTTCTTGACCATCTTCAGCACAAAATACTGTGTTTCCCTAATCTATGTGAGCCTCGCTGCCTCAACTGGCTATCTGCAGGCTTTACTGTTTCAGCTGCATGCAATAAGCAACCTTCTGAAATATGCTTTTATTTATTGTTTCTTATTTAAATAAACTTGAAAATAAAGCCCATAAAATTATATTTTTTCTAAGGTTGAGGAAGGTTTTGCATAATGTAAGATTACTTCAGTATTTATATGCATCATAACTAATTGACTCTAAATGGCTTTGATTTCAAAGTGTGAGGCAACAGTCTGATGAATCGCTAATCGTTTTGCAGGTCAATCCATGGCATCTTTTGATGAGCTACCTAAGGATACAGTGGGTGAATGAGCTTCAGAAGTGAGGATTTAAGTGATGAGCTTTGTGAAAGTAGCTTTTAGAGTCGCATTGACAGGAGATGGGGAAAATCAAACCACAGAAATGGTTTTTATAATGGAGCTGATTTGCCCTAATAAAATCGAAGGAGCTTGCAGGAGGCAGAGATGGTGACATTCTTAACAGGCAAAGACAGCTGTCCTGGAGTGCTAAGGACTTGCCGTGAGGCGCAAGTGAGGGGCAAGTGTTTAGAGATTGCGTTCACATCCACGCAGCTGCTCTCCCACGATCTCTGAGCAGATCTGAGCAGAACTCCAGCTGCAATTGCTAAAGTTCTAGTGACGGTGGAGGCTTAGCGAGAAGCGGGTTTCGTGTAATCAAGGGCTGCTACTTGGAGCTCAGCCATCCCTGGTCAGTGGGTGTCGCGGTGCCTCTCACCATGGTGACAAAACGTGAGAGAGGCAACTTAAGGAGGAAGGGTTTATTCTGGCTCATGGTTCAAGGGCAGCGTCCACCACCGCAGGGGAGTCCCGAGGCTGTGTGAGGCAGCTGATGGTGTCTGCAGTCAGGAAGCAGGAGGGATGGATGCTGGTGCCCGGCCCACTTTCTCCCCCTTAGCCAGCCAGGGACCTTTAACCCAGACTAGAATCTCTGCCACAAATGTGCCCAGAGGCATGCTCCCTAAGGGATTCCAGATCCTGTCACACTGACTACAGGTGTCAACTGTAACCACACTCAAAACCTCTGTTTGAACCCTGCCTTAACTATTCCTTAATAACCCTCTTCTTTGCTCACAGAGTTTTGCGCTTAGTCTCCCAGCCCATCAGCACATGACTGTCTGACAGCCTGAACTTGGGTCCCTGCTCCATCAGAAGCGAGTTTGAACCTGGTCCCCGCCCCCACCAGAGCATGAGCTGTGAGAGCTTGAGCCTACTCTGTTTTGCTTGCCATTGTCCCTTCAATGCCTTCAACACTTCAGACCACATAGTAGGCACTTTTCCAAATTAACTGAATGAGTCAAGCTGATCTATGAATCGGGACTCCCTAAGGCCCCTTGTCATGAACAAAAACTAAACTTCAGTCTGGGTTACGGCTCAGCTGGCAAAACTCTTGCCTCCAACAGTGTGGACCTCAGTTCTGATCTCTATGACTCACACTCAACCTGGGCATAATGGTGAACATGGTATTCCTGAGATGACAAGGTGGGAAGCAGAGGCCCAGCGCGGCCTTCCTAGCGAGATTCCAGGCCAGTGGAATTCTGTGAGGAGCAACACCAGGGGTTGTCCTCTGCCCTCCGCATGCATATATACACAAATGTACACACTCACTTGTACACAAGTCAACACACACACACTCACACACACATAGCTACATTCTGCTATCAGGTATGGAAAGTCCGCTGCTGTTCAGCACGTGAACCAAACTTGTGCAGTTACTCTACCGGTTTACAAAATAAAAGCAGGCCAGAGACACATTAAAGAGACAATGAATTTCCCTTCAATATGAGATCAAGCAACACTCTGTCAAATGCAGTTAAAGGTTTTTGAATTAGACCTTAGACTGATGTTATGGTGAGCAAAGGGCTGAACTGGACGGTGGGGCCCTCTCTCTGCACATGTTCCCAGCTCCTCTTGCACAGACTCCAGCAGACAGGCGTTGTTAACCAGTGAGGGGAGGACCCTCTGCTGTGAGGCAAGACAAAGGCCATCCTGTGGACGGAGGCAACACTTAAGTCAGCTGGGACCAATTGTCATTAAGCTTGAAGTTTTATTTGGAGGCTGTCCTAAAAGTGACAACTATATTTACCTTTTAAATATCTCCTAACAGAGGCATCTCCTATTCCCTGATATATATTTGTGAAGAAACGACTGTCCTCAAGTTACTGTTTGGGGTTTTAAGGAAAAGATTAAAATGACAGATGTGTTTGATGGAGAAGCATAGGTGTGCAAGGCAGAGAAGCACTCAGCACTCGGCCAGGTTTTTTAAATGAAATTTATATGCAAAAAGCAAATGTCAACTTTAAGATCTCAAAATGGAATATAAGATGATACTACTGCGTTTAATTCACAATGGCATTCAAAATGTGGCAGTGAGACACACTAACAAACCGCGAAGGAGGCCAGGTTCCGTACCCACAGATGGATCTTGCCAGCAGTGTGTAAGTGCTAGGAGTCAATAGGTTAAAACAAATATACTCTTCATGACATTAATTCAAGTTAAAAGTTTTAAAAATGGTAAGTGTTCTTTTAAAGAGTCATGCCGTTCCCTACCACACTGTCCCATCACACCCTTGTCAGGGGGAACATGCAGAATAACCAAAGAACTGCCCTGATGTGCCTGAGAGACAGAGCAGCATATTAACTAAACTATGTTGCCGTCCCTGTCACCCCTCTTCCCTCCTGCCAGGCAGAATCCTTCACACAGTTCCTGCACTGCACACACAAGGTCAGGGTCTGCACACAGGCAGGGACACAAGCTCATCCATCCTCCTCTCCTCTGAGATGTCCAAGATGCCCTTTAAAGGCTTCAAGACAATGCTGTTCTAAGACTTTGAACTTCTAAGAGTGAACAGGTACTAGGCTGAGAGAGACATTTGCTCATTGTGATAATCAATAATTTAGGAGTACTGTCCAAATCACAAACCTTCATGCAAGATATCTCTTCCATCACCGAAGTGGATTAACCATCCCCTGCTTTTGCAGATTCCGGCTGTGTCAGAAACAGTCTTCAAAGGAAGATCGCTTACCAACAAATAAAAATGGTATCAGAACTGATGGGTGGACCACCTCTGTAGTGCCTGAACTACAGGACCGGACATGAGCCAGGAAAGGGAGCTGGGGATTTAAACACATACACACACAGACAGAGACATGGTGACATGGGTCATCCTTGAAACAAGAATGCCCCCTTTATTGTGTTCCAGGGCAGCTTATATGGAGATCCTTAACTGATAGCCACCCCCCCCCCAGCCAAACCCACCAGAAACCACTCCCCTACCATCAGGATTTCGTTCTCAGAGCAGCTGCAAACACAGGAAAACAAGTTGTTTTGCCCAGAGCAGTTGCAAGCATAACAAGTTGTTTACAGGAAATTCAGGATCTGGGGGTCCACAGCCCCCCAACACACTTCCTGTGAACGCTCTGCATGCCAAGCTCCTCTGTGAAAGAAAGATGGGATGGTGAACATTTTCAAGAAGGAGGGTGTTGGCTTGATTTCCAGCAGTAATGGAGGCTGTGGGTGGCTCCTTGCTTGCCTGAGAGGCATATAAGATAGGGCCTGTGATGGGTTTCATGGTTTAGATCTCCACAAGCCACGATGTCGCTGAATACTAGGCACAGTGACACAGCCATGACATCCAGGATGGTGAGGTCTTGGGTCATCTTCAGCATGGGAGCGTCATAGCAAATATAACTTTGGTGGCTGAATAGGGATGGCTCCATAGTCTCATGTGTTTGAATGCTTGGCCCAGAGGGAGTGGCATTATTAGGAAATGTGGCCTTGTTGGAGTAGTGTGGCCTTATTGGAGGAAGTGTGTCACTGTGGAGGTGAGGTTTGAGGTCTCCTATGTTCAAACTAGCTACACTAAGTGTGATGCACAGTCTCTTGCTGCCCACAAATCAAGATATAAACCTCTCAGCTTCTCCAGCACCATGTCTGCCTGCATGCCGCCATCGGTCCCACCATGATGATAATGGACTAAACCGCTGAGCTGAAATCCAGTCCCAATTAAATGTTTTTTTTATAAGAGTTGCTGTGATCACAACGTTTCTTCATAACAACAGAAACCCAAACTTAGACAACAACATATCCTGGGTGTTGTAATCTACTCACTCGGTGTGATTTCAATGTACCTGATGATCACGTGAACAGGTATGAGTGGCTGTAACCCACATGAAAAGGCTTGCTCTAGTACTGCAAGCTTACATGAGTAACTGATAAAGACACGGTCATCACACTTAAAGGAAACACAGTTGTCCATCACCACTAGCGTGTGCTGCACTTCTGTATCTGGCCATACACTGAGCCTAGTACCCAAGTGACACCCCATGCTAGGATAATACACAACTTCAGTGTCATCCGGCGACAGCGTCCACTGTGATCTTAAGGCACTACTGTTGAACATGTGATCTGGCATTGACCGAAATATCCTTTGGCTGTATGTATGTGACTGTGGTATTCTATGTGCCAAATGAAAATAGAGTACCCAGAATTAAAACGTGACCAGGATTACATAGGTCTGTTGATGGCCCCATGGTTGACTTGCGATGTGAAGAGCAGATGACTTACCCTCTCTGTGCCTCAGTTTGCACATCTGTAAAGCAGAGAGAATAGCATCTATGTCAGGGACTATAAATGACTTAAGATGTGAGAAGTGCCTAGCGGCCAGCCGACCACACAACTAACATTGTATGTTAGTAAGTAAGAGGGGAGTGGACAAGGCAGCCGAGGCCTATGGAGCAGTGGGCTGAAGCGTGAAGTTATCACCACAGAAGCAAGAGAGAGAGAGAGCTCTCATTATTAACAATATTAGGTGTCTGAAATACCACTGGGTTTATTTTAGAAACACAGATGGTCAGGCAGATGTACGCCGCGTGGGAGCGTGTGAACAGCAAGTGGCACAAACAGTAGCCGTGGTATTCATCTCGAACTATACATCTTTCTCTCTGATTATGACATTTGATGAAAAATGGAGACAATTCTACAGAATACAAGTCCTTATTTATGAGCACTATCCTGTATGAGTATGAAAGTATAGGGTTTTAAGACCGATTTTGTGATTTCTTTTTTAAACTTCACACTTACTGAGAATGCACTGTGTGCTTTTCACAAACACGTTATGTGTATTTGCCCACCTAAACGTCTCAACAATCCATGGAAATAATTATTGTTGGCACCTCTAGTTTCTGTACATGGAAGCTGAGATACTTGTTTTAGATGCAAACCTAGTGAACAGTGTGGCCAACATCAACCCGCATTGCTGGTCTGAGTCCCAGCCTTAGCTGCCACCCATCACTGCTTCTCAGTTAAGAAGGAAATAACCCATGGTGAGGAAAAAGCCTGTGTTGTCTTATAAAGATCTGCCACACTTTGCTACAGAGGAAATCATACTCCCCACAAATCCAAAGACTGAAGACATTACCCCTGTATTTCAGACATGGCGGTAATCAGAGACAGGCCCTTTAGAAAGGTGGCTGACCCTAACCCAATCTGACAAGCACATCAGAATGCACAGAGAAACCAGAGATATGTGTGCACAGAGGAAAAGCCAAGAGCAGATACAGAAGAAGGGTGACCATATGCAAGCCAAAGAGAGAGACCTCTGGAGAGAGCAAGGCAGCAATCCTTTTACACACATCACTTACACTTCCCAACACAACTGTAATAAGTTCCTCTCGTGGCAGCCTGAAGAAAGAACGGTATTCTGTTGGCCAGCGGCTCAAAACCGAGCCCTGCTAGTGTGTAAAGTTGTGTGTGTTTACTGTCTTCTCTTGGCCTATCATCATGTTAACATGCATGTTTAAAGTCTTATGCCCTCATAATTTAAGTATTGTTAATTTTTCACTGTAGTAACTAATTTACAGGCATCAAGTAGAGAAGTGACCACCACGTAAGGACTCTGCTTTTGCTTCTGGGAAAAGGGTCCTACATGTCTAACTCACACAGGACATTCGTATCATCTGGGTGATGCCATGAGGTTAACGAATTAACTTGGAGGCTATGTATGGTTAAAGAGATGTGTGTGTGTTTGTGTGTGGTGTGTGTGTGTGTGCGTGCGTGCGTGCCCAGATCAAACATGATTTCTACATGTCTGCATCTATGAGGACACTTGAGTGAGAAGCATTTAAATTGGTGGAACCTTCAGAGTAGATTGGCTTCTCTTTATTTTCTGTTACTATAAGAAAATGCCTGAGGTAAGTAATTTAGAAAGAGAGGGTTTATTTTTACACAGACTATTAGAACTTCCAGTCCACAACAGACTGGTCCTATTGTTTTCAAGTCTCTGAAAGGCAGCATCTCATGGCAGAAGTATATGGTGATGATTTAATAAAGACTGCCTGAAGATCAGAGTGCAGAACTAAGCCACTAGCTAGCCATAGAAGCCAGGCAGTGGTGGCACATACCTTTAATCCCAGCACGTGGGAGGCAGAGATAGATGGATCTCCAAGCTCAAGGCCACTCTGGGCTACACAAGATTGATCCAGTCTAAAAGAGAAACAGTTACATTCCTTTAATCCCAGCTCCAGGAAGGTAGAGACAAGAAGGGATATAGCTCCACAGTGAGAGAAATATAAGGAAGGAAGAGACAGGAGCTCAGCGTATTCAATCTGAGGATTCATAGAGACAGGATCGGCCCTTTGGTCCTAGGATTCCATAGAGGTAAGAACTAGTGGCAGTCTGCTCTGCTTCTCTGATCTTTCAGCGTTAACCCCTATATCTGACTCCGGGTTTTTATTATTAGGACCCATTAGATTTCAAACCTCAGAAGTGTGCAGCAAACATCTGCTTACTTCACGCCCAGAGAGTCAAAGAAAGCAGAATGAAGAAGATACCAAAATTCAATAACTCTCTTCAAGTGCAGGTTCCTAACGACCTGAATGTCTCTCACTAGGCCCCACCTTTTACAGCTTCTATGCCAATTCAATAGCACCAGACCAGGACGGAAGCCTTCATCACATCTCAGCACCACCCAGGTCACTGAAAGCCTGAGTGGAACAAAGGGGACGTGAAGAAACTGACCCTCTCTACCTTCTGCTCGCCTAGGATAGAGCATCTCACCGCCTGATTTCTCCTGTCTTTGGACTGGTGACGTTACCAGCTCTTTGGTTTCCAGGTCATGGTACCTAGGCTGATTACATCACTGGTTTCCCCAAGTCTCCAGCTGGTAGATGGCAGGTCCTGGTACTGCTCAGTCTCTGCACTGGTGTGCCAGGTCCGATCAATCTTTCGGTTCTGAGATGCCCAATCCAAGCCAGCCCTAATTGGTACAGTGCCCCCTTTACTCTGACACTTCATTCACGTTTTCTTTCTTGGCTTATACTATTGTGTAGTATTTGGTGTGGCGGGGCTGAGTCCCCAGCACCCCGGCCGCCTGCCCGGCTAGCTTATGCCCGAAATAACAACACACAAACTGTATTCATTTAATCATTGCTTGGCTCTTTAGCTCTAGCCCTTTTCTCGGCTAACTCTCGCACCTGGACTAACCCATTTCCAATCAT
>NC_022022.1:42984718-42996265 GCF_000317375.1 Microtus ochrogaster | reverse complement strand
ATAGATGATAGATAGATAGATAGATAGATAGATAGATAGATAGATAGATGGATGGATGGATGGATGGATGGATGGATGGATGGATGGATGGATGGATAGATAGATAGATGGATGGATGGATGGATGGATGGATGGATGGATGGATGGATGGATGGATGGATAGATAGATAGATAGATAGATAGATAGATAGATAGATAGATAGATAGACAGATAGACAGGTGATAGATATAGAGATAGACAGAGAGAGATGATAGATATAGAGATAGACAGACAGATGATAGATAATAGATAGATATAGAGATAGACAGACAGATGATAAATAATAGATATAGAGATAGACAGACAGACAGACAGACAGACAGACAGATGATAGGTGATGATGATGATAGATAGATAGATAGATAGATAGATAGATAGATAGATAGATGATAGACAGACAGATGATAAATAGATAGAAGATAGATAAAGATAGATGATAGATAGATAGATAGATAGATAGATAGATAGATAGATAGGCAGACAGACAGATGATAAATAAATAGATAGAAGATAGATAAATGGAGGAGATAGAGAAGCTTTTCGTGAAGTACTGAGTGGAAAGACTAAAGTAAAAATCATTTTTCTCCACTAGAGAATATTATGACCTAAACTCTGAAAGTCCAGAAATGTTGTAACAAGTCCTCAGTCATGAGGTCTCCATTCAGCTCTGGATCAAGCTGTTACCACACCTGATTTAGCTGAGGAGCTAAACCAAGTCACCCAGGACCCTCAGGAGCTCTAGTTAAGGTTAACAGCCTCGCCAGTGGCTTGCTAAAAGCTCTTTCTCTTCACCCCTTCTTCAGAATGACCCTTTCCATCCTGTGAGCTCTGAGGTGGTGGGAACAGTAGATCAGGAGATTTGCTTAGTCAGGCTTGGCGTTGTCGTGAATAATCTAAGTGACAAAGAATGAGAAGCCAAAGCAAAAGAGGGTTCTGGTGGCACTTTTGAAGACACTGCAGGGTGCAGATGGGCAGAATTTCCAGCAATGTGAGAGAGAGAAACCCTGTTCTGGGCTGGGGCTCCTCCCATCTCAGCAGCTCTGACCAGGGCGGAGCCTGCTACAGTCCTCAAAGGCCCTCCCCTGCGACACACCTCCTTCCAGTCACACCCTGGTCATGAAGGAACTACAAACACTGCAGAGATATTTTACATTGGGACCATAATAAATATTTTCCCTAAACCAAGTGAGTTTATGTGAGGACATAATATTTACAGTGGAATTTATAATTGACATGCTCCAAAGAAAGATTGGTTTGGCCTCACACATCTATAACGGGCTGTGGGGTGTGTACATCGTGGACGTTTCCAGCTCTATTTTGAAGCACATTTGAGTTATTTTGTTATTGTGATGCTACGCCTTGTAAGACTTGATATGTTTTATGAATTCTCTTACCCCATCTATGTTATCTTTTAAAAAGCATTTTACAGAAGATTTTTTTCCATATTCTGAAAATATTGCTTTGCTGCAAAGTTGGCTGCAAAGGATGGCAACACAATTCATATAAAAGTCGCAGAGATGACATTGGCCCAGGAGTCTTCTGCCAGCTAGGATGACAGTGGGGTCAATCACTTGCTGATGGCAGAGTGAGGCCAACACGTGGGTCCCAAGATCAAGAGACCTAGGCTGTATCCTGGCCAACCACACTTTCAGTTCACTTACTGATCTTGACCAAGGCAGCCAGCCTCCATCACTAGCTCCCTACCTGTAGGGTTGAGATAAGAATGTTCTTATTCCATAAGAAATGTCAGAATTAGTGACGTGTTGTGATGGAACTCGTTGGAATACAGATATTAGCCAGGTACAGGCAAGTAGTGAAATCCAACAAAACAAAAAAGTCTCATCCATCTGTTCTATTTGGTTTATATTTTTCAGGAGAATTGAGTGTTTTTGCAGATTGCAGTGGAATATAATCAATATATTTGCTGTAGAAGTTCTGATAGCATTAGAAGCCCAAGCCAAAAAAAAAAAAAATCCAAGCATCAAGCACAGCTGAGTTCATTAACCCTGCATCACAAGGCACAAAATCACCTAAACAAAGCATCAGTGTCCTCTCAGAATGGAGGACAGAGAAGTAAATACACACAGAAAGCAGAAGTCTGGCCCAAGTCCGTCTCTCCAGATAGGGAGCTGTTAGGATCTGCCAGATTAATTAATGGCAAGTCTAATTGTTAATAAACTCAGCAATAAGGCAAGGCTGTTAAGAGGAGATGGCTCAACAGTTAAACATCTTTGCTGCTCTTCTAGAAGACCACAGTTTCATTCCCAACCCCATATCAGGCTGAGCTTGAAAGTCCTCATTCCATTCTTACTAGAAGAGAAAAGCTACCCAGACTAAAAGTCGATGGGCTTCTTTGTTGTTTTTCCTTCACTGAACTACAGTCCCAGAGAAAACCATTAAGATCATAAAGAGTCATGTGGGTAGGAGGAATCTCAGCTGAAGTCTCCTTGCCTGGGGCTGGTCCACTGGGAGAAATGACTTTGGTAACTCCATTAAATGCAGGCTAGCAAGAATAGAAAGCTCCCTTTACCCCACATCCTCTCCTCCTGCACTGCTGGTGGGACTGCAAACTGGCACAGCCCCTTTGGATATCAGTATAGTGATTTCTCAGAAAATTAGGAAACAACCTGCCTCAAGACCCAGCAATACCACTTTGGGGCATGTGTCCAAAGGATGGTCAATCGTGCCACAAGGACATGTGCTCAACTGTATTCATAGCAGCATTGTTTGTCATAGCCAGAACATGGAAACAACCTAAATGCCCCTCCACTGAAGAATGAATAAGGAAAATGTGGTACATTTACACAATGGGGTACTATACAGCAGAAAAATAATGACATCTTGAAATTTGCAAGCAAATGGATGGATCTAGAAAACATCATACTGAGTGAGGTAACTCAGACCCAGAAAGACAAACATCATTATGTATTCACTCATAAGTGGGTTTTAGATATAAAGCAAAGAAAACCAGCCTACAATTGTTCTCACAATCCCAGAGAACCTAGACAACAATGAGGACCCTACGAGAGACATACATGGATCTAATCTATATGGGAAGTTAAAAAAGACAAGATCTCCTGAGTAAATTGGGAGCATGGGAACCATGGGAGAGGGTTAGAGGGTTGAAACAGAGGGAAAGATAGGGAGGGAAGCAAAGAAAAATGCAGAACTCAATAAAGTCAATAAAAAAAAGAATGGAAAGCTCCTACACAACAGTCCTGGGAGACAACAACAATATGGGTTTAAATTCCAAACACTGTGTTAACCACTTTGATTGATCATATATTAAGACTGTTTCCATCATGAAACCCTTTTAATGCAGGGAAAGTCTCTGCTAGGGCATTGCCTGCCTTGGAGACTCAAATGATAAATCTCAAGAAAAAGCTTAAATATGTAGCTAATGAAAATGAAGACACAACTTATAAACAAGAGATCAACGGTAAAAAATAAATCAACAAACCAAAATGTAGCTTTAAAAATCAGTAAAATCAACAACCCCCTAGTCACAACACTAAGCAAGGGAAAGAGAAAGATAGCAGAGGTTACGGGGATGAAAACAAGACCATTGCGCTGATCCCAGGGGCAATGAACCGCAATCAATACTGTGAACAATACAGAGAGAGCTTTCAGACAATGAATGAACAAACCCTGTCCAGTGTTTTGCAGCTCAAGGACCCAAGTATGGAATGAAGCTTCCATGTAATCCCACAGAACTGACAGTTAAAAATCAAGAAGCCAGAAGCTAAGTTGTGTTGTCACGTCACAGGGGTATCTGGTAGCAGGCAGGGGTGGGCAGTGATACGTTAGGGTTCAGTCACCATCTCACATGTGTGGCCATCCACTGGGCTGCACAGACTGTTCTTGCACTTCTTGTGCAATTATATTATTATTCTATTCTAAAAACAAGAGTAAAGTGAAGTGTATTTCCTAGTTTCTCAAATTATCCATAAGAATCCCTTTATCAAAACAGCTTAAGGAAAGAGAAACTTAGAAAAAAACAGACTGGTTTTAAAGATGCAGTTGAATAAATTCTGGCAAGTGTATAAAGTGGTGATCATAACCACACGCAGACTGTAGAATACTCCATCTCCCCAGAGCTCCCTAGTGCTCTTGGGCCCTGCAATTCCTCTGCTCATAGATCTGCTTCCTATTGTTACAGTTTTACCTTCCCTAAAAATGTGGTGTAAATGAGATTGCACAACACAGATTCCTGTCTGGCTTCTTGGACCCAGCAGAATGTTCTAAGATGGTCCACGGGCCTTCCTTGCTGTTGCTCAGTAGAACTGGAGAGCATAGAGGTAACAGTGGTGCTCTTACTCAGCAATAATAATCAGGTTCCTTAGAAGTCTTCCTTCCCCATCTTCCTCGACTTCCTCTTCTCCAATCCCCCTCTATTTTTCTCAGCTATCATCATCAATGGTAATAATTTGGGATGCACTTTTCTTCCTCTTGCGTGGAAGACGAGGAGTGGAATTTCTCAGTCTGATGGCGTGCGTTTGTTCACACTGCCAAGCTGCTTTCTGAACTAAGCAATATGTGTTCCCACCAACGCCGTCAGAGCATCCCAGCCACTCCACCTGCTGAACACTTAGGACGTTTGATAGTTTTCATTTTTACAATAACGTAAGCATGTCCAGTCACACTAACAACTCATCATGGTCCTAATCTTCACTATCTTTATGATTAGTGATGTCATTGTAGATCTTCCTGGCCAAGTATTAATCAAATCTTCTATCTACTTTCTTGTTGAGTTAAAAACCTGTTAGTATGTCTAGCAGTCCTTTGTAAATAGGTTATGTTTTCATCTTATGAGTGATGTCTCTCAAGGAGCAATTTTTTTTCATGAACTTTGATGGAATTTATCCATTTTATTTTACAGCTTGTGTTTTCTGTAAGATATCACCTTTAGAGAGGAGTGAGCTAATGATGCAGGGTAAACAGAATGAGTTGAGGAGAAACGGGAAGAACAATGCAGAAGTGTGGGCCTGTTGTGTGGTGGTCCATGCTGGGGAGAGTAGTGAGGAGGTGAGTGTGTAACTACCTCACTGCTGACCACAGTTACATCATATAGCTGGAGGCAAAGGGTGCCAGAATAGAAGCTGCTGTCTGAAGACCAGTCTGGGGAAGGAAGACAGATATGCTCATCTTGTTCAACCACCTTTCAAAATAAAAGCCAAAGCAGGAGAAATCACATCAATCAGGAAAGAAGAGAAAGGAAAAAGAGATTCTCTACTTTATAAAGAAAGGCGTGGGTCAATAAAAGATCAGTCCAGAAAGTGGATCGACAAAACACTACATTGCATTTCAGAGGAGAAACAAAAATTAATAATATTAATTTTTATTAATTAATAATAAAATCTCATCTAGTGAACAACCAAATGGGGAGTCTGAAATAAGCAAAAAAAAACCCACTCTCAAGTGGAGAGGCCATTTGAGAATATAATGCTCCTCATTATAACTTATATTTTTACTATCTTATCATTGGCCATCATGCTAATCTCCCATGTCCTCCCAACCACGCCCAGAAAAACTACTGTGCCTTTGTCAGTTTCAACATATGCTGTAAATCTCAAGGGAATATCAACAGAAAAGCCTTGGGACATTAGTAGACCGTGCAACTAATTAAAAACAGAATGAGAAGCTCATCTGTGTCCTGAGTATTTTGGGAAATATCCTGTTTAATCACAGCATTCAACCAATTACCAAATTTAGAGATCGGATTTAAAATGAACTCTTCTTCCGAACTATAGCTTGGATACAAAGTTGAGGTGTTTTCCCTCCATTAGGCAACTGCCCAAGGATAATTTATTCATCTCTAGGAGAAAAACAAATCACTAGGTTTAACATATATTGTAATGTTACTTCTATAGAGTGGGTAAACTGTAAATTAAATGCATAAAATCTCAATATTTTATATTTTCAATAAAATTGCAATGCAGATAAAGATCACTTTTCAAAGATGCTTTCCAACATCCTGAGAGTTTGATTTTTCTTAAGACAGAAAAGCTTTCCTAAATTAGACTTTCTTTTAATTCCTCAGGCAATCAAAAGAAAAAAAAATAGGACACCATGCCTTCAGTAAGGATCTTTCTTTAAATGTGATAGGGAGAGATCCAGTTTTCCTGACTAAATGGATTGGCAAGGTCCTAAACAATTCAGACTCCCTTTACAGTTTGGGAGAGTTTGTTGTGTATGAACTCCGGGCGTTGATGCTCCTTGAGCTCTTCTCAGTTGTCCAAGGCATACTTTTAAGCAGGAAGCACACATGATTGCATAGTCTTTATAGTGAGTCAGGGTGCTGCATGCTGGGCCTTGCTTCCATAGGGACCAGCCCATGAGTAGCCTGTGAGCATGGGAGAATCCCTCCTAGCACTAGTTCAGGGATTGGCGATAGAGTGTCAGATAAATTGGGAAGGCTGCTCTGTAGTGGGATGTGTCGATGTGGGCAGAAGTGTATGGAAATATGAATGACTCTCCTGCTGTCTTCCATGGTCTCCCATTTCTGCATCCCACTAAGCTCTTGTTCCTGTTCTAGCTTCCTTGCAAAGGCATTTTTTTGGGCGCAGTTCATTATTCTGAGAACGATAAACTCACCTCCTGCTATCATGCTGACAATACTCTATCAGCGGCCCATCCCACATTCAAGTACAGACAGCCATCCACAGATGAAAACCAGGTCCCGGCCATGCACCAAAAAAGTTCTGCTACTCCTGTCCCACCTGCTTCAGGTTGGAGGCAAGGTGGCTTGTAGCCATTCTAGCAGACTGTATTTCATATAAACCCCTATCTCCTCCAAAAGCCAAGAATATATTTTTCATGGTGCATTATTAAGTATGTGCCCGACAGGTGAGGATATTGATTGATAGGAGTTGAGGAATCCAATCACAGTCTTATATATATAGTTATATAAATATGTGTGTGTGTGTGTGTGTGTGTGTGTGTGTGTGTGTGTGTGTGTGTGTGAGTATAAGAGATATTCCGTAGACTAGCTGCTAGCTCTGCTCATTTCAAACCTTGGTTCTATCGTGTACACCGGTGCCTTCAAGGCTCGCTCAGAGCCTGAAGATGTACTCATCTTAGTCTCTGGCCACAACCAGGGAGTAACCGCACTCATCAAGTTGACCACATGAATGTGTCTGGAAGCGTGGCTGTGCCACAGTAAGGAGGCAGTAACGATGAGAAATACACAGATATAACCCCACTGAACTTAAATAAGATGTATACTCCACTCACCCGTCCTTAGCTACACCTCAAAAACAAGCATGGAGCTCCCACAGGACCGAAAAGTGCAAGAGAAATACAGTGGGAGAGAAGCCAAGTGGAAAATCCGGGAGCTGCTGCTTGTGGCCGTAAATATCGCTTCATCATCCTTAGTCTCCCTGCAGGCTTTGCTTTGGTTTCCATCGTGTTAGGAGCCTGGTTCACCTCTCTCTCGCTCTTTTCCTTTAATGGTCTCGAAAATACCAGAAAGTCGTTCTTCCTATTTTGCAGCCCTTGATTTTCTTACTCCTTATTCCCCGTCTTTGATCACATCTGTGTTATCACCATCATCATTATTATCATTATTATTTACTTTTTCTTTGCTTCCACAACTCAGAACCTAAATTTCATAGCTAACATCGCAAGCCGTCAGAAAAGATAATTGCTTGAGTGTAAGAATGGTGACTGACAGCTTCATCTCCCAACTGTTTATCAGTTAGCACTCCATACATCAGGAATGGAGAGAACACGACCATCTCCTGTCAGGAAAACAAAGGAATCTGTGACAGCGTTTCAGTTGGCTTTCTCACCTGGCACTCACCACATTCGTGTTCAGTTAAGATAACTCCATTCCCTATTCCAAAACAAAACAAAATCCTGATGAAATCATGTACATATGTAAAATAGAGAGCAGAAGTACACCTGATCCGGGGTTTTCAGTCCTTTCAAAATAGCCTGTGTCCACTTATTAAAACACATGGGTGTGTGTGTGTGTGTGTGTGTGTGTGTGTGTGTGTGTGTGTGTGTGTTTTCTCAGACAGGATTTTTCTGTATAACAACATTGGCTGTCCTGGAAGTTTTTTTTCTAGACCATGCTGGCCTCGAACTCACAGAGATCTGCCTTCCTCTACCTCCTGAGTGCTGGGATCAAAGGTGTGCACTAGCACACCCAGCTTTATTACAACATTTTAAAATTTGTTTCCAACAACAAGTCAATCATAGGTCTCATGTGTGTATATATATACATTTACGTATACATATATACACATGTGTATATGTATACATGTACACACACACACACAGAGACACACACACAGAGCGAGTCACTGTTCTCACCAGAGAATGAACATCAGACCCAATAGTAAGCACAACAGCCACAGCCCCACCTGGAATGTTTTGGGGGCGTCTAAACCTCTACAAAGGAGTGTAGAGTGCCAAACTGTAAGCCCCCCTTGCAAAGCATAGACATTTATTTTCCAAAGATTCATCTGAAAGACACCTTTTCTCTTGGACAAAGACATTTCCCAGCCATCAGAGGAGAATGGCTCAGGGTTATGAGCCAGAGAGTCGAGCGCAATGTGTTTACATCATACCTCTGCCATGACTGACACGGGAGAGGTGGACAGACTCCCTAGGTCCTCTGGGCCTCAGTTGTCTGTCCTATGAACTACAGATCATAATGCTGGCTCCTTACAGAGCCAATGAGTGGGTGGAATGAGGCGGTACAGCACAGCATCCTGACTGAAAGAACCTACAATCTTTATTTTTCACTGTGCTCTGCAAAACTGCTTAGGAGACTGGCTGATGATCAGAGTGGCCTTCCTAGAACACAGCCTGCCATCCTGTTTCAATTGCCTGGGCTGAACTTCTCCAAAACAAGAGCTTTGGGTCCATCTAGTCAGATACCATGTTAGTCTAGAAAGGGTATTTCCTGAAATGCTTCTGTTTCTGCAACTCTAATATGAGGACAAAGAAGGAATTTAAATCCCGTTGAGCTGCATTAAAAAACAATAAACCAGCTTTTGTTAAAATAAAAAATATTGAGGAACCTTTTCAAAGCAAGCATCTGAAGACAGTTTTCATTTCTAAAGTGATTTTGGATAAGTCTCACAGTGAAGCCTGTAGGTTTCTACCATGAACCAGACAACGCACTCACACACTCTTGTTTGCTAGGATTACAAGCTGGTCATAAGGATTCTATTCACCAGCTGCTTAAGTAGTAAAAATACACATATTTCATCTAAAAAATACCTTAATCATCAAGTTTTAGAAGGAAAAATGTGGACTAGTGTGGATTTATATTCCCAGAACTCAGAAAGTGGAGACAGGAGAATCTGTGGATTCAAGACTAACCTAGACTATACAGAGACCGTGCCTCAAACAAACAAAACAAAACCCAAGGAGGAAACCTGCTCAACTTCCACTCACCTGTGTGCTGGGGCCAGAAGAGGACACTCTGGGGTGGGAGAGGCGTACAGGTTATACTGACAGCCTTGGCCCCAGTCCTAACCCTCTGGACCTCATCCATTTCTGAAGCTAATTTTGGTGCCTTTGCAGTGATCTTAGAATGTGAGGAATTTAGCAATTCTTTTTTTTCTTTTGGAGTCAGGGATAATCACAAGAGAATCCTTGGCTATCCTGCAAATTGCTCTGTAGACCAGGCTGACCTCAAACTCACAGAGATTCGCCTGCCTTAGCCTCCCCAGTGCTGGGATTAAAAGTGTGCACCACCACTGCCTGCCTTGAAGTTAACAACTCTGAAACTCAGTTTTTAAACCTCACCCAAAATCTGAGACAATGGGAAAATCCCATTTAGCAACCTGTTAAGTTGATATGCTTGCTCTAAATTCTGCAAATGTCAATAAAAATAGCCTGTGTGAGAAAAGTGCTGAAAATGCTAAAACAATCAATGAAATATCATCACCCAGTAACGTTTTCTCCACAACTGGAAAAGTACCAGACCTCGGTGCCACAAGCAGTTCAGACTTTATTCTCAAAGTCTCCCTGACTATTAAAAAAAGAAAAAACCCACATGTGTTTAGAAATGTGTCTCGCTGTGAGGAAATGCCAGGTAGACGAGCCTTCATGGAAAATAAGATTCACAAGTCAGTTGCTGCCTTTTCCTTTACAACGTCTGCCTTGGCTGGGTGTCATTTGGCTCCCTGAAGCCTTCCCAGCCTTCTGGAATCTCCTCTGTATCACAGCATGGCTTGGAGCCTGGGTACTGCATCTGACAGGCTTCCTTGCCAGCTGCTTTCCCATGGGGCTCTGCCATGGGAGGCAGGGCAGTGTGTGCATGGTAGTGTGCATATAAGTGGGTATGAGAGTGTACTTGTGTGTGTGTGTGAATGTGTAAATGTGTGTGTCTTCTGGATGGTGTGAAAGATGGCCAAGAAGGCAGCATACAGGTCCCTCCCAGTCAGCATGGTTTCATTTTAGTGTGTGTGAGTGTGCATGAGTGTGTGTATGTGTTTGAGATTGTGTGTATAGTAGGGTGTGTGTGTGTGTGAAAGTGTGTTTGAGTGTTAGTGTATGTATGTATGTATGTATGTATGTATGTATGTATGTATATGGAAGCGTGTGTGAATGTCTGTATGAGTGTGAGTGTGCATGGATTGGAAAATGTGAGTATGTGTTTATGTGTGTCAGTGTGAGTGTGTACAAGTGTGTGTGCATGCATTAGACATGTGCTCTGCTTAGGGAGGTGCACATCTGATGTGGGAGTGTCATATATCAATCTGTTGATTTCATTGGTTAAGTAATAAACAAACTGCTTGGGCTCATAGCTTAGAACATAGGTGGGTGGAGTAAACAGAACAGAATGCTGGGAGGAAGAGGAAGTGAGCTCAGACTCCACAGCTCTGCTCTCGGGAGCAGATGCCTCAGAGAGACGCCATGCTCCCCGCTCCTGGGAAGATACACTCCCGGTAAGACCGGTGCTCACTAAGACCGGTGCTCACAGATTATTAGAGATGGGTTGATCGGGATATCAGAATTAGCCAGTAAGGGCTAGAGCTAAAGGGCCAAGCGGTGATTAAATGAACACAGTGTCCGTGTAATTATTTCGGGTAGAGCTAGCCATGTGGGCGGCCGGGTGCCGGGACGCAGCCCTGCCGCTCCTATTACTACACACATCGAGGTCCAGGGCAAGTGCAGCTGGTTTCACGGTGATGTTGACCTAGTGCCTCCTGATGCTGAGGTGTGGTGATGCTCTGGGCTCTGACTCCAGCAGAAGCAGAGAGAGTCCTATCTCCCAGTGACAGGACTCCCTGTGCTTCTGCGGTGTGAGTGTGGGCATCTGTTTGTCTGGAAAGAGATGCGAGAGTCACAGGGAAGCAGGATCTTTGTGACCTCTGAGCTCTGTGATCCAGTCCTGAGTAGTCCAGCTAGACTGCCAGTGAGTCAAGAAGCTCACAGCCTCCCTATTGTTCCTTGTGTTCTAGAGGTATCATTGCAGCTCCTTAAATGTTTTCCCATTTTCCTGAAAGGAAACTTACATCATCACTTTCTTTTTTGTTAAAGTTGTT